>NC_143559.1:29216500-29522833 GCF_054136105.1 Typopeltis vanoorti | reverse complement strand
TATATGAGCATATTATATTCAGATTCCACTCATATGGGACTGTCTCATTAATCCAGATTTTGATTATAAGTTGACAGTTGCCTGAAATATTCTGTTCCTGCATTTTGTATTAATTCTGCTTGTGTCATAGCTGTTCCTTGGGCCTTATTGTTCTTAAGTTTTGTAATAGCTGCTTCCACTTCAGCAATTGTTGCTATTGGTTCAACTGCTTCTAGATCCTCTGTTTGACTCCCTATTTTATCCATGTCATTCGGGTGATCAAATATATTAGTATTCACATAATGATAGTGGCAAATGCATTTCTTATGTTCTCTAAGGCATATATTAGCAGATCTTCCTGTCTGTCTATATATGTAAGACATGTGACAAGCACAAGGTGTTATATATACTCTGGGATGTGAGAGAATTTGTCATTAGATGAATGGATGAGTATTGCTAGTTTTAATATATGATTTTGAATGTGGTGGGGTGGAGCTGATATTTATTAAGTAAACTCTGTATCTTTTCAGATGGCGATCTGAATATATGGAATAGTAAGAGTTTGCTGAGCTCTGGCATATAAGGAAAGGGGAATTGGGGAGCAATTAACTGCCCTTGCTCTGAAGAATGCTGTTAATAATCTGCTAATATTTATCTAGTCTGCACATTACTGTTAACCACACCCTTACACATCTACAACTTCCAAAAGCATCTCTAGTTCTATCTATCATGCATTGAAAAATTTCTTTTGTGCCAATCTTATAGAACTCCTTCAATAATTTTTAAGTTTCTATTATACCCTCTTTTCCATCTGTGAACTGAACTTTGCATCACACACCTTTAATCCATTCATAAGGAGCATTCTACAGACCTGTGACCAGCTTAGTAACTCATCTCTACCACCTCCTGATCCTGAAGCAACTCAGGTGTCCAAATCTGTGTCCAAAGTAGTCAATGTGTGGCCACATCATAGTGTTATAAAATGAGGGATAATAACTTTCCTATCTTAGTGTGCTTTTTCAATATGCAGATAATCCTTTGAGCAACTTTTGGAATATGCCTTCTGAACTTTAACTCTCTATCCACCATCACTCCCAAATCCCTGGTCTCATTAATTTCTTGCAATTCATTACCATCAGTGTGGTATTTAGCCCACACTGTCAATTTATTTAAATCATCCAGCAGGATATCTACATCACCTTTATCAACTATTGCCCTCCCTAGTTTTACATCATCAGTAGAAAACTGGATGTCCCCTATTAAATCATTTATATACAAAAATATCATTAATATTTTTGTATATAAATGTATCATTATCTGTATCATTAATATACAAAACAGCAAGAGGCCTGATATGGAGTTCTGAGGAACTCCACTAGTTCTCTTCCTCCTGGATTCTATTCCATCATATACTACTCTCTGTTGTCTTTCAGCCACCAAGGATCGGTCATAGAGTATCTGATGCCCCTAGGCAAAGCAAATTTAGGCGTCCCTATACATTGTCTCTATTATAGAGACAATGTATTGGGGCGCCTAAATTTTGATTGTTAGTTTGAGGGATATCCCAGAACTTCCCTGCTCATCTTGGGACAGATGCCAGAAGGAGGAAAAATCTCTAAACTAGAGATGAAGTATACAAAGAGCAGGGGAGTGGAAGAAATAGATAAAGGCAAAAATAATGTAGGATCATCAGCGAGCACCAGGACGGCTTGTTTTTTATTATTAATCAAGGTTTTACTAATTTTTTTCGAAGGTTCTAATTTTTCCCCGAACTTTGTAGCAAAATATGGTGCCCCGAAGTCTTAGTGCCCTTAGGCGATTGCATAGGTTCGCCTAATGATAAAACCGGCCCTGCAGCCACCCCACATCCATGACATTTGTTTCTTATTTATTCTCATTTGTTCCAACTCATTGAATAGTGTTTCATGTGGTATTCTGTCAAATGCCTTTGCAGAGTCTAGCAGTATCATGATATATACATGATATATTTTGGGGCAAATTTGGTTAGCAAGGGTGTTAGAGCTAGGTTTTTTACTTGGAGAGTGGTGAAGGAGTGGAATAAGCTGCCAGAGTCTGTTGTGGGTGGACTATGAATGAGTTCAAGGCGAGGTATGATAGATACTGTGTGAATGTCGAATAGTTGTTCTTCACATGATGTTAGGGCCTCCCTCGATGAGTCTGTCGACTCCCTGGAGTAGCCCGTAATAATAATAATAATATCCATTTCCCTTATTTGATTGTGTTGCTACTATTATAAAATGTAAATTATTAAGGCTTGACCTGCCTTTCACTGTCGTGCTATCCATCCATTTTTGGATTTTTACCTTTAACCAACACTTCCACTAATTTGACTACTATTCCTGAGATACTAATTGGTCTGTAATTTGTTACTTCTCTCTTGGATTTGCTGTTATGTGTCAATGTTATATTTTACCCTCTTTCTACTGAGTTGTAAATTTGCCAGGGCTGAGACTTAACAACTTTGTCAGAGTCACTGCCCTCCCTAGTTGCCAGATTACATATTCTCGTAGCACATGGACCAATGTGCCTTCCATTCCCACTGCTATATTCACATTAGTATTTTTCAATATGCTGAGAATCTCCAGTTGATCTACCTCAATTCTCATATCAGTCTCTGACAAATTAGCTACTGCAAATTCTCCACATGGATGACAAACCTTGCAAAGTGATCACTTGGTAAAATTCGATTAAGCTATCCTTCCATTATCATTCTTTCTCTTACTTATTACATATAGAAAAAAAAAAGTCTGAGCTAATTTTCTCTCATAATCTGATTTAGCCTTCCTTACTATACATTTATCCTTCTTGCCTGTGATTTGCATTGCTCATTTGCATGCTGATAACCTTTTCTTTATATTTCCTCTACAATGTTTTCCTTTTTAGAAGTCCCTACTTTATATTGATACTCATTTATTTAACTCCCACTTGGTTTTTCCTCCCAAATCAGGATGTGCAGTGTGATGCTGCTTCCCTCAGACAATCGCTGACCACTTCACATGCACTGTTGACACTGTTTCTTGTTGCCTCTTATTCCATGGCATTCCTCTGAGCTGCCTCCTAAATTTGTCATAACCACCTACTTTGTAGTCCCATATAAACCCTTTCTTGACTGAGAATTTCACACTTTTAGCAACTTTCCAGAACAAGACTGTCCGTGCGGTTAGCCTAGTGGCGTTATGCTTCGCAACAATATGCCTGGGGAAGGAGTGTCCTGGGTTCGATTCCCATCAATCAATGACGTAAGGAGCTTAAGGATCTTCCTCAGCCATAGCCAAGTTAGCCGGTCTTGGGTGGACAGCAGGGTTTTTTCTGGCAGTTTATCTGGGGTTTTTCATCCTGCAAGCAGGCAAACCAGCCCCATGAACATACACGGATTACAGTCATGAACACTACCCTTTGAGGATGCAGCAAGGAGTGACAAACCGGCCACATTAATTGCATCGTGAACCCTCATTAGGGAACTCTACCTGTCCTGAAGGGATGGATGAGATTAATCAATCAGAACAAGACTGCATGGTCACTTTCCCTGATAGGAAGCAGAGTGCTACTGTGAATAAGTATGCATCTTCTGATGCTGTTACTAGATACAGCACTCTGAAACCCTTGGTCCTCTTCTACACATGGTGTTGTTTCATGTAATTATCCCTTAGTTGCTATGTAAATTCCATTTTCTTGCCAGGTGCTCTTTCTTCCTTCCAATCTCTATCTCCATAGTTAGAATCCCCATAATAATTGCTTGGCCTGCATTCATTGTATTGAATGCAGTTCACTGTGGCTAATGCAGTGCTTCCACGCATCGCTGTTATGAATTAAACTGCTGAAAAATGAATAATTTCCAACACCTAAGCTTTTTTTTTTTTCATCTATGGACTAGTTTTTATTTTTACTTTTATTTTTATTTAAGGAATAATATGACATACTTTGTGGTAACTAAAGTTGACTTTCCACATCAAGTCTCATCAATCTGTGGAGGTTCCGAATAATAATAACTTCAGATACTTGTAGAACTCAAATGTTACATTAAATTCATATTAAACAGAAGCTAATAAGGCACCCAGAAGTCTAACAATTATACTTAAGTATAATTTTGATTTTCTGACTACATAAAGAGTAGTGTGCATTGGATGCATAGCCAGGAAATATATATAGTTAACAGACAAAAAAGGTGTGTGAAATGTGTAGTGTAGTTCTGTTCAGGTTATAATGTCCCCCCCCCCCCCCCCCGCCTCCCCAAGAAAATCTGGAACTCTGAAGAGAGGCCACTCTTAACTGAATAATAATGATTTTTTTTCCCCGTTTAGCATGAAGGATGAAATATTTTTTTTAATTTCATTACATTTATATATATTGTTTAATTTCATTTTGTATACATTCAGCTGCTGATGACATAATAAATAAAAATTGTGATTATACAAAACTTTAGAAAACTAAAGTTTTCTAAAGTCAATAAAGTGTAAAGGTTTTCTAAAGTCAGCTTTAGAAAACTTTTACACTTGCTTAACAAATGTGCAGAATTTTTTGCTATAAGGCTATAATAGATTTCTTTAATATAATTTTTGTTAAAACAGTTAACTTTCACTATAACAAGTCATGGAGACTGCAGGAATAGTTGTTATAGTGAATAATTTATTATTGTGAATTTCCTTTAGAATAGCATTGTACTTATAGTGATTTGATCAGGACTTTCCAATAGTTTGTTATAATATTTGTTATAATGGTTTGTTATAACAATGTGTGCTGTAGTGAGAGTCAGCTTTATAAGAGAACAAAACTTTGATATAATATCATCATTTATTCATTAGGAAGACTGAGCCAGAATGGTTTGATACGCTATCTGATGTCCGATGAAAATGCTCCAGTATTTCTAGACCGGCTTGATATTTACATGGATATGGACCAACCTCTTGCACATTATTATATTAACTCTTCTCACAATACATATCTAACAGGTAGACAGTTTGGTGGAAGATCGTCTGTAGAAATGTATAGACAAGTTCTCTTAGCAGGATGCAGGTAATAATTTTGAAATTATGCAGAAAAAAATCAATTGCATAACTGATACTATACTGATGAAATATGAATAGTTATTTAATTATTTTTGTTGAATCAATAAGAAGTGTCATTATTTGTTGAGAGGTTTTATTTTTTGTGCTATTACAAATGAATAGTATACTCTACCGCTGATATAACACCCATAATCCAACAAATGTTCACTAATAATTCTCACTTGAATAAGGTGAATATTATATTAATGAGATTAATTTAACAGGCACTGCAGCCAGAGAATGCCTGCATCTAAAAAAAAAAAAAAGGTTTGATGGACTGTGTTGAGTAGTATGGCTTCCTGAAAAAGTCCTGAAACTCTGTGGTGGTGCAGTGTAATAATAAAAATTATTTAATTTTCATTTATGGATTAACTCTTCACAGTAGGGAAGTGGAAAAGAGACCTGAAATTCAAATTTTAAATCTTAAGCAAGCATTTTTAACTTATTAGTGCATCCTATTGCAGTGAACATGCTTATCAGATCACAGTACTCCTCTGTGCCTCAATAAGCAGGAGTCAGCAAACATTTTCTGAGAAGGACCAGATAGTAAAATATTATAGACTTTGAGTCCCAAGAAGTAAATTTGAGGGCATCATGTACTTATATGTAAGATAGAAAACAAAACTCAACACCTTTTTATTAAGAAAATATAGAATCAAATTGTGTACTAACAGATTTTTGGAAATGAGATATAATTTCACCTTATTGGGGTTCAATCTAATCATCAGAATCAATTGCAAATATTCATTACATAAAATTGATTTGTAACTAGATATTAAGTATTTTGTCTTTGAAAATGTCTTTTAATGCAGTGAATATTGGTTCAAATATGTACCAATATTCACCATGTACTTAACAATATTCTTAGTCACATATAAACTCATTATAGGTGTGACTAAGAAACATATGGCTACATCACATTAACACTATAGACATTGAAAAAAGCAATTTCATGACTCTGTTATCATATTCATTTAAAAACCATCCTTAGTTTGCAGGTAATATAATAATAATAGACTGCAAGTCATAAGGTTTGCTGATACCTTCTCTCTATAGTTTAGTTAGAAGAACAACAGGACATACACCATTCTATTGGAAATGACATTGGTTCAGTTTATGCCATCATGCAAGGAATCTTCATATTCACTTTTTGCACTTGAAAGCGAGGTAGCTGGTGTCATATTGAGGTATCAGAGTTACAAAACAGGCAAACTAGCCAGATAATACACTCAGTTAACAGATCAATATACACATTATGTAATATACACATCGTTAGTATAAAGTAACCTCCTATGATGAGACCTAGACTTCATGGAACATGCATGCAATATCATCATCATCATCAATTTCCTGCCTTGTACCCTCAAGGGATGTACAGGATATGATAGTACTACATGAAAAATTTACATTATTACTAACTTCCTATCTACAATTTTCCTCCAAATTAGTCTGTTACTTGTTAAGACTCCAACATTATCAGATCTTATATTTCTATCATCTAAGGAACTTTGTACAGTATCAAGCCACCTATATCTTGGTCTTCCTGTGGGTCGTTTTCCTGTTTAAGTGACCATACCACCTTAGATTAGCTCTGCTAAAGCATTCCTGGATGCTGACAATGTTAAATTCTTTCTTAATATCCTCATTTTTAATATGATATTGCCATTGATGCCACCTGTTCATGCCTCTAATCTTTCTCAGGACTCTCATATCTGTGGTCTCTTGTCTTTGGTCAAGTGTTTTACTTCTGACCCAGCTCTCAGATCCATAAGTTAAAATTAGTTTGAACACCGTTTTGTATACAGCTAATTTAGTGTTCCGACTAATTTCTCTGTTATTCCATATGAATTTATTCAGTTGACTTTCTACCATACCAGCTTTGTTTGATTCCGTTATCTATTTTCATATTTAATTTACCATCTTCACTAAAAATTGTGCCTAAGTAGCTGAAATGTTTTACTTGTTCCACAGGTTCTCCGTTCAAAACGCAGTTGACATTTTCAACGATTCTGCCTATTTTCATCGTCTTTGTCTTTTTATTGCTGCCCTTCATACCATATTTATTACAACAGTTATTCAATTATGTTAGGGGATCTTGCAGACTTCTAACGGATTTATTTAGAAGTATAACATCATCCGCATAAAGTAAAGAGCTGAGATTAACACCACTAATTTTGATATCATGTTGAATA
The DNA here is from genome assembly GCF_054136105.1 of Typopeltis vanoorti. Taxonomy (NCBI): domain Eukaryota; kingdom Metazoa; phylum Arthropoda; class Arachnida; order Uropygi; family Thelyphonidae; genus Typopeltis; species Typopeltis vanoorti. The sequence continues at coordinate 29,515,596 of NC_143559.1, read as the reverse complement.
TCACTTTCCTTCATAATGTGATCCATATAGATAATGAATAACAGAGAGGATAATGTACATCTTTGTCTCACACCAGATTTAACATTAAACCATCTTCCTGTACTTCTTTCAATTCTAACAGCTGACTTACAACTCAAATAAAGACTAAGTATTGCTTTGATATAATGCCCCATTGACACCATATAACTGTAGCGTATTGAATAGCTTGGCACCTTGTCATATGCCTTTCCCAGACTGACAAAACTTAAATACAGATCTTTGTTATATTCCCATGCTTTCTCAACTATTTGTCGTTAAGTGAAGAACTGATCCTGACAGCCTCTATTTGGCCTAATCCAGCTTGTTCTTCACCAAGCTTTTCTTCCACAATTCTTCTCAACCATTTCTCAAGTATACTTGCATAAATCTTGCCAAGAACACTCAGTAGGGAAATACCTCTGTAATTCTCACATTCAGTTTTATTTCCTTTTTTATATGGGTACTATGAGAGCTGTACTCCAATCATCGGGAATTCGTTCCTCTGTCCAGGCTTTCTAAACTATGCAGTGCAGCCACTGTAAGACTTTTATACCTCCATACTTGAGCATTTCTAGTCTACTATCTACTCCAGCTGCCTTTCCACATTTCAGACTTTTGATGGCTTTTTCTACTTCAAGTATGGATATGTATTCCTCACTGTATGCCTGTTGAGTGTTTTTTACCACTGTGCCATCATTGCTTGTTTCATTTAGCAATTTTTCGAAGGACTGTAATTACTCCATACTTCAAGGATATCTTTTTCTCCCATTTTCATGTCACCATTATCATCTCTAACTCCTTTTACAGCACTCTTTCCTCCATTTCTAAGCATCTTCAACAACCTCCAGAATATCTTACCGCCTTCATGATATTTATTTTCTGTATTCTTGCCAAAGCCCTCCTGTGACTTTTGTTTAGCTAGTTTTACACAGTACATACATACATACATAGCTCATGGCAAAAACATGATGTTAAAAAAGAGAATCATGATGTCATTATGTATTATTATTATTATTTGACACCTCCAGGGAGTCCAAAGACTCATCGAGGGAGAGTGTGCCAACAGCATCGAACGATTAGTCCCCTTCCAACTACTAACTGTGCTCAAACTTACTTAACTGAGCCATTAGTAGCAGAGGCTCTACCAATCGACAAACCTTTGCCGGCATTATCAGAATTGAAGAATTTAAAATATTTTAAGTTAAAACTTTGAAGGAAAACACAGATCTTAAGGGGCAGCCTTCTGAGGGGATGGTGCAGAACATCAGTAGAGTGAAAGTGACGGAGGCCATGAAGAGGATGAGGAATGGAAAATCAGTGGGCCCCGACAGAATTCTAATGGAGGTATGGAAGGCACTGGGGGAAGAGGGAATTGACCTGTGGGACCTGTTCATGAAAATTTGCCAGCAGGAAAATATACCCGAGGAATGGAGGGAGAGTACTCTTGTCCCCATCTACAAGGGTAAAGGGGATGCACAAGACTGTAAAAATTACAGAGGAATAAAGTTGATGTCCCACACAATGAAAATCCTAGAAAGGGTTCTTGATGGTAGATTGAGGAAGGAGGTGGAGATTGCAAAGGAACAATTTGGCTTCATGCCTGGTAGATCAACAACAGATGCTATCTTTGGGTTACGGCAGATGATGGAAAAGTATTGAGAGAAACAAAGGGAGCTACATCTGGCATTTATTGATCTGGAGAAAGCATACGATAGAGTGCCAAGGCAAGAAGTCTGGAGGTGTCTGAAGGAGAAGAAGGTTCCAGAGATATATGTCAGGTTGGTGCGGGAAATGTACAGAAATGTGAAGACAAGTGCTCGGACCTGTCTGGGACAGACAGAAAGTTTTCAAGTAACAGTTGGCTTGCATCAAGGGTCAGCATTAAATCCGTTTCTGTTTAATATTGTGATGGAGATGATAACAGAGGAGGTGAGAGAAGATGCGCCTTGGACAATGTTGTATGCAGATGACATCTTGCTGTGTGCAGATTCAAGAGAAGAAGCGGGAACTAAACTGGAAAGATGGAGAAAAGTACTGGAAGAGAGACGTATGAGACTGAGCAGAAGTAAGACAGAGTATATGTGTTGCACAGTGGGTGGCAGACAGGAGACAGATCTGGAGCTGGAAGGAAATGTCATCAGGAAGGTGAGAGACTTTAGATACTTAGGTTCAACAGTGGAAGAAGATGGAGGAGCTGAGAAGGAAGTGGGATGCAGGATACAAGTGGGTTGGAGGAACTGGAGGGAGATGGCTGGAGTGTTATGCGATAAGAGGGTGCCGATCAATCTGAAAGGCAAAATCTATAGGAGAGTAGTGAGGCCAGCTATGACTTATGCTATAGAAACTGTGGCCCTGAGGAAAAATAACATCAGCAGGATGGAAGTAGGAGAGATGAAAATGCTTAGGTGGATGTGCGGTGTGACCAGAAAGCATCGTCTGAGAAATGACTATGTCAGGGGAACAGTGAAAGTTACGGACTTAGGAGCGAAAATACAGGAGGCAAGGTTGAGATGGTTTGGTCATGTGATGAGGAGGGAGGACGAATATGTGGGAAGAAGGATCATGCAGATGGATGTGCAAGGAAGGCGGAAGCGTGGGCAGCCAAAGAAGAGATGGAGGGAGCTGGTAGAAGAGGACTTGAGGATGAAGAAGTTGGATGTGGTGACAGCCCAAGACAGGAAGGTGGAGGAGACTCGTTATCAGCAGTGACCCCACTTAAGTGGGAGAAGCTGCAGAAGAAGAAGAATCCAAGAAGTTGAAAAATTAAAATAAAAGTTAAAAGTAAAAGTCTGAATATGTTATAATAAGGAAAAGAAACATATATATATATATATATATATATATATATATATATATATATATATATATATCATTATAAATTCAGATCTAAGTTCGTAATCCAAGTCACAGCTTCAGGAGCCGCTTGTAAAAAGTCATTCCAGTCATTCTGATAAGCAGAGAAGATGCATTCTGTTGCAATATGTTGCATAGTCTGTCGTGGAGCACCACAGTCACATACTGGAGATGTTTGTCTGTTCCATTTATAGAGAGTATCTCCACATAGACCATGATTTGTCTAAATTCTATTTAGTACCGTCCATGTTTTGCGAGGTAGATCTAATCCTGTGATAATTTGATCACCTTTAAAGATATTATGCAAATGTTCTTTCATATTTTCCTTCCATGTTTCTTCCCGCTTTGATAAAGGATTAAAATTATTTTGCGCTAGTTCTTCTTCTCTTGCTCATAGTGATGGATGGCAAGATTTCAATCTATTGACGTTGAGTTGGGAGATCCTGATGAATAGGTAGGTTCGGATTACCAGCAATTTTTTGGAATTCACGGACTAAAGAATTCAATCTACTTAGGAATAATGCCTGCTAAAAGAGGTAACCAATATGTTGGGGTCGATCTAATAGAGTCTGTAATTAATCTTAAGGTATTGTTCAATTGAGAATTGATAATCCTTGTGTGAGGGCTATTTAGCCACGCAGGAGCACAATATTCAGCACTTGAGAATATCAAAGCAAGGGCTGTTGTCCGAAGAGTAGAGGCTCTAGAATCCCAGGTAGTGCCACACAGTCTCTGTAGGATAATATTATTTGTCCTTAGTTTATATGCCAAGTTTGAAAGATGTTGCCGGAAAGTGAGAGAACGGTCGAGTGTGACTCCCAAGTACTTAAGGAATGTATTATATGGAAGTATAGTGTTGTTCAATTCAATTTTTAGTTTTACATTTGCCAAGTTATTATTTAGATGAAAACAGGATATCACCGTTTTGCTCCTATTTAAACAGAGTCTCTATCTTTTAAAATATTCATCCAGAATAGTTAAGTCAGCTTTTAGAATTTCTTCTGTACGACTTATGCATTTATGCTGTGTAGTTATTGCTATATCATCGGCATAACAAAATTTCCTTGACGTAGTGATGGGAAGATCAGATATATACAGATTGGATAATGATGGAGAGAATATAGATCCCTGTGGCGGTCCATTATTTAACTTCCTTTCGCTGCTAGTTTTATTACCTATAGTCACTATAAATCTTCTATATCTTAGCTTATTGTTAATAATATGGACTATTGTTTTACTTGGGATAATTTTATATAATTCATATAGAGGTCCTTGTCTCTAAACGTTGTCGAAGGCTGTTGACAAATCAATAAATGCTGCTGATGTTTTTAAACCTTTTTGAAAACCAGCTTCTATGTGAGTTACCAAAGAGAGAACCTGGTCACAACACCCACGATTTGGTCTGAAGCCAGCTTGTTCTATTGGGACATTTTTCAAAATTGCTTATTCTATTATAAATAAGTCTTTCAAAGAGTTTATAACAACTGAGGAGAGTAATAGGTCGGTAACTTTCCGTTTATGATTAGGCTTACCAGGCTTTAAAATTGAAAGTACTTTTGCTTTTTTAAAAATAGTGGGAAGTTTACCAGTTGTAAGAATGTCAGTATAGAACTTTGTTAACCATAATCTTGTATTTCTTCCCAGATTAATCAAAAATTCTGGATGAATGTTATCAAAACCAGGAGCCTTACCAGGCTTTAATTCCTTTAAGGCTGCTTCAACTTCTTGCTGTGTAAAAGGGTGTGCAAAATTTGAAGTTATAGGTGAAGACTTGCTAAATTCTTTTTATTTTCTCATTATATATATTGTATGTTTTTTATCGATTGGAATACGTGATATATTAACAACATGTATAGCTAGTCGATCTGGCGTGATTCTTGGTTGTTCTTTAATAGAGCACTACCACCTAGTTTCCTAAGAAGGCTCCAAGCTTTATGGCTGGATTTACTGTATTTACCCATTTTTTCCTTCTGGATATATCCAAGTTTTCTAGGAGTTCGTCTGCTGTTTTGGAGTCATTGTTTATCTGATATTCATTATAAAGTAATTCACATTCTTCACTCCAACCATGATTATAGTTATGTCTAATACCTCTAGGGATACTTTTCTTGGCAGCAAGCAGGACTACACCTATAAATCGATGAAAATTACTACTTATTGGAGATATCCAGCGAATTCCAGTCAGCCTTTTTAAAATTCCAGCATGGGATAGGCTTTGATCTTACAAATGGAAATGCCAATGTCAATTAATACTGGTCTATGTTGACTATGAGGAAAGTCAGTTAAGACCATTCTCAGATTTTGCATGGGGTGACCCATGCAAAATCTGAGAATTATTTTTGCTCACAACACATAAATCAGGGTTATAGTCTCTTTTCCAGGCCACAGATCTAAAAGTGCGTTTGTTGAAGATTATTTAGTTTGATCCAATCAACAAGTTTTTCACCACATTCGTTGTTTCGAGCATAATTCCACTGTTCATGGTGACTATTAAAGTCCCCCAATATAAATTGCGGGCAGTGTTTAGCTTTCTTACATTTGTCTCTGTATTCTCTCAGAGCACAAACTGACTTATTTGCCAGGAACTTTTGATATGCTTTCTTCTTTTCCTTCTGCCTCTTTAAATTCCTGTGCCCACCATGGAGTTCTTATTTTTCTATCCTTGCAGACAACCTCACCACATGCCTCTCTGGCTGAATCAATCAGTGTTTTATTCAAGGCTTGCCATTGAATCTCCAAGATTTGATTGCTGTTCTGAAACTCTTTCATTTTTTCTTGAATAATGTTTGTGTATTTTAGTCTACAGTTCACATCTGAGAGCTGCTCAACTTTTATTCTCTTTAAAACTTTCTTACGTGTTATTCTTTTCAATATGAAATTCAATTTTATCCTGCTCAAGACTAAATAGTGATCACTTCCAATTTCAAATCCTCTGTCCACTCTAGTGTCTTGCACCAGGGAGAAAACATCACTATCAACAATAACATAGTCAATGAGAATTTTCTTATTCCTTGCCTCTTCTCTCCATGTGAATTTGTGCACATTTTTATGTTGGAACATTGTGTTAGTAATAACCAGGCCATGTCTTGAGCAGAAATCCAACAGGTATTTGCCATTATTATTAGCTTTGCTCTTTTCTCCAAATTTTCCCAAAATATTTTTGTATGTCTGGCAGTCATTTCTTACTCTGCTATTTAGATCCCCAACAAGGACCAACTTTTCCTTTTTTATTGTATCAGTTGCTTTCTCTAAAGCATCAAAAAATTCCTCCAGTTCTACCTTAGTAGAACCTTCTGTGGGACCATAGGTACAAAAAGTCTCATTGTCCAATTCCCCATTCTGATATTTGCCCAGATCACTCTACTTGAGACTGTCTGCCATTCAAGGAGATTAGCCTTATATTTTGTGTTGAATACTATGGCTACTCCTTCTTTTCCAACATTTTGCAACATTGAACTCACATCCCCAATCACTGAATTTATTCAAGTCTTCTTGTAAGGCCACTACATCACTCTTTTCTTTCTCCATTTATAGAAAACCCACCAACGGGAAGATTTTTTAATACGGCTTCACACCACCACCCCAGGCAAAATAAGTTTAATAAAAACCTTGAGAGTTAGAGCTTACAATATTTCCAGCACAGAAAAAATGGAAATGAAAAATTACATTATTTAATATAGATCCTCAGAAAAAATGGTTTTGAACCCAAGATAATCAAGAAAATCCTCAACACACCTCCTACAAGCATCTCACAAAAGCATTTCAAGAACGCAATCACACTACCATACATCAAGAATGTTACAGACAAATTGGCCAAATTACTAAGCAAGCATAACATTAAAGTTGCTTTTCTTCCGCTAGAAAAAATATCAAGATTTCTACATCCCCCAAAACCTCCACATCACCCTTTAAAAAAACCAGGTGTATATAAAATTCATTGTTCCTATGGCATCTGCTACGTAGGCCAGACGGGAAGATCAGGGGAAATTCGTATGAACGAATACCAAAAAGATGTGCAAGAAAGGAGAGAACACAAATCAGGCCTAGCATCCCACATACAGTAACTTCTACTGACCATAAAGTACTCTGGCATAAAACGAGCATGTCTTATATTGAAAAAAACTGTTTCATAAGAAAATTTAAAGAAGCTGCTTATATGCTTAGAATTCCAATGCAACAAAAACCAGGGCCTAATTCTACACCAAGTTTGGTCACCATTGATTAAAAATATACCTAAGTCAGACCTTGGACAGTGTGAATGCGAACAACAGAACGTGACAACATCCAGCATTGATCAAACTTAGCATGCACAGATTCTGAATTCGGATTTTTTAATTTAATGAACAGTTAGACAGCCATGACTTAATGGAATGGACTATTTTGAGTAATTTCTCATTTCTTGTGTTTAAACTTTTAGTTACCTTTAACCCTTGAAGATGCAAGTCAAACTATATACGAAACTTGTTGGGTTTGCTTATTTTTATTTATCTTAATAAACATCTGGTCGCAATACTAGAATCTTTCTTTTGAATCTTCTGTTATCTCTGTTATTAAATCTAATACTTGAGTCACGCATTTTGCTTCAACTACATGTTGCGTAAAATAATCGTGTGTTAGTAACTCAAGGAATTTAGCTTCAAAGCCATTATCACTACCGCTTTCTTCAAACTCTCCATTGAAAGGACACAACTGTGTTGAAATAATCACTAATGTCGTACCTTCTATTTTATCTTTTCTATATTTTTGAAAAATGCTACAACCATTGTATTCTATTCATATGAGTACATTATCCTCTGTTAACTCTCACTGAAGCCAGTGATTTGTGAACTGACTAACTATATCAAAGCCACAAATTCTGCATGCATCAGTATTCGTAATACTCTTTGTATTGTTGAATAAGTAGTTTCCCTCTAGTATCCCTTTCCTTCCCACAAGTTCTTATCCTATTATTCAAGTTGTTTGACTCTGTTTTGACCATCCATGTATTGTCTTCCTTTGTTTATTATCTCACACCAATTCTGGTATCTTACACAGAACAGCCCCACTGTCCAGTATTCATTTCTCTGACTAACTACACATTCTCCTCCTCTTATTGGCCATCTACATAGCTTCATACTACATCTCTCACTGAAATGCTGATGTTATAATGCAGTAAATGACTCTCTCTCTCTCTCTCTCTCCCTCTCTCCCCTACCTTCAGATTTATCCCATGGTATGATCACTGCACTCCTCCTCAGTTCTCTACTATCATACCTTGGAAACACACTAGCAATTTTCCCTCCCACACTCTTCCACTTCACTGCTGACAATTTATTTCATAATATGATCCATATAGATCAGGCATGTCAAACACCTAGCTGCATGAGGCCTGCCGACAAGTAACATGTGGCCTGCAAACTTTGTAACCAATATAGTTATTTAACTTTTAACAATACTGAATTAAATAAACATACTTAAAAAAATAACATTTCCACTTAAGATTATTTTATATGCCAAACTATCGAATTTTAACGAGCAAATCTACGTACGCGGCTACATCCTCTGACCACAGCAGTTGGAGGCTAGCCATTCGCAATTTTCAAGTCTAAAGAAAGTGTAGTGTTTTCTTTATAATTAATAAAGAATTTATAAAAATAATGTTGAAACCTTCAACCAGTATGAGTAAAAAATGATTCATTGAAGAAGAACATTGTAGTTTTCAAGAAAAATGGAAGTTACAATATTTTTGTATTCAAGGGGAAAAAAAACAATTGATATGTAGAAACTCTATTGCAGTTTGCAAAGAATATAATATTAAAAGGCATTACGATACAAATCATAAAGAAAACTATGACAAATATATTGCGAAACTTCGTGAAGATAAATTGTCAGAATTAAAGTTGACACTTCAAAATCAACAAAGTGTATTTACCAAACATATTGAAGATAATAGTGCTACGGTAAAAACCAGTTATTTGTTATCACATTTAATTGTAAGCAAGTTGAAATCATTCACTGAAGGGGATTTATTTGCAGATGTATTATTAAAGCAGTTGAAGTGTTGTGTCCTGATCAATTAAAGAAATTGAAAAATATAAGCTTATCTCGAAATACCATTGCTAGCAGAATTGATTCCTTAAGGAATCAATTAAAATGAATAATTCCAAAATTTCAGCCCTATTCCCTTGCAATTGACAAAAATACAGATGTATGGATATCACTCAGCTGGCTGTTTTTATTCGTGGATGTGATATGAACTTAAAAGTAAGTAAAGAACTTCTAGAAATTATTCCTATGCACGATACAACCACTGGAGTTGATATTTTTGATGCCCTTATGGAAATTTTGAATGAATACAATTTACCATTAAAAAAGCTAGTTGGTCTTGCAACTGAACAAGTCATGGTGTTCGTGCCATGACTGGTATTGTTAAAGGAGTTGTTACAAATTTAAAAAAAAAATGCAAAGAACAAGGTAATAATAATTTCCAACATTTTCATTGCATTATTCATCAGCAAACACTATGCTCCAAAGTTTTAAATATTGGACATGTCCTAAAATATGTCAGTAAAATTGTAAATTATATTTGTGCACATGCGCTTAATCATTGCCAGTTTAGTAACTTTCTAGAATATATAGAAAGTGAATATAGCAACTACCTTATTATACAGAAATTAGATGCCTTTCCAGTCATAAGGTTTTAAAGCGATTCTTTGAATTGCTGGACAAAATTATCATTTTTTTAGAATCAAAAAATTATGAATGTGAAATATTAAAAAAATGATCAATGGATAAAGGACCTGGCTATTTCAGTTGACATTACAAGTCAACTTAATCTTAAGCTACAAGGCAAACATCAAGTAGTTACCGTGTTATTTGACAATATTAACATTTTAAAACAGAAATTATTACTTTGGCAAAAACAAATTCAAAAAGAAAATTTATCCCATTTTGAATGTTGTCAATGATTATTACAAAAATCACCGAAATTGAAATTTTCAGAATATTCCAATCAAATTAAGTTATTAGAAAATGAATTCAAAAGAAGATTTTAAGAATTTTGAAAATCAGTTTCACCTATTTACTTCTCCTTTTTTCAATTAACTTCAATTAACTCCAACAATTTACGGTTGGAGTTGATTGAAATTCAGTGTGATTCCGTATCAAAACAAAAATATATGGATGTTGGAATTCCAAAGTTCTATAATTATTTATTACTCGATCGATACCCCAATGTGTTATGTGCAATTATCTATGTTCAGTAGCACATATTTATGCGAACAACTATTTTCAACTTTAAAGAATAATAAAACTGCAGAAAGATCAAGATTAACAGACCAGCATGTGCAAACAATATTGAAAATAACTACAGCTCAACAAATTCAACCAAATTTTGAAGATTTCGTTTCTTAAAAAAAATTATGCGTATAATTTTATTTAAATATGTAAACTTTATATTTTATAGGTATTTTTGTAACATAGTTGTATTTTGTACTTATATGCTCTAACGTTAATATTAAAAAATCTGTTTCCTCTTTATTTCGAAATTTTTTTCTATTGCGGCCCATGGTTTGATGTATAATTCCTAATTTGGCCCTTGGAGGTAAATGAGTTTGACATGCCTGATATAGATGATAAATAAGCATGGATATAAAGTGCACTCTTGTCTCACACCTGATTTCACATCAAACCATCTTCCTGTGAATTCTCACTGCTCACTTACAGCTTAAATGTAGACTTTGTCTCTGTATAATGTTCCATTTACTTCATATAATTGTAGCATTGTGAAGAGTTATTCTCTTGGCATCTTGGTCACGTTAAATACAGATCCTTGTTATATTCTAATGATATCTCAACTATAAAGTGAAAATCTGATTCTGACAACCTCTATTTAGCTTAAATCCAGCTTTTATTATTATTTTATTATTATTATTATTATTGTTCTCCAAGGAGTCGACAGACTCATCGAGGGAGGCCCTAACATCATGTCAAGAACAACTATTCAACATTCACACAGTATCTATCATACCTTGCCTTGAACTCATTCACGGTCGTAGCACCCACAACAGACTCTGGAAGCTTATTCCACTCATTTACCACTCTCCAAGTAAAGAACCTAGCTCTAACGCCCTTGTCAACCACGCTTTTGCCCAGCTTCCATGCATGGCCCCTAGTCCTCCCACCACCAGTCATATTTTCAAAAATATCTTCTGGATCAATCTTATAAAAACCCTTCAGTAATTTGAATGTCTCAATCATATCACCCCTCCTTCGCCTATCGTCCAATTTCTGCAACCCACAAATCTTCAACCTATTCTCATAGGGTTCATTCCACAGACCTGCTATTATCTTGGTCACTCGTCTCTGGACCCTCTCCACTTCCTCCCCATCACGAAGAAACCCTGGTGCCCATAGCTGGGCACAGAAGTCCAGATGGGGTCTTATCAAGGCTTGATACAGAGGAACAACAACTTGTTTGTCTCTGCATGTTAAAGTATTTTTCAGAAGCCAAGTGATTTGGTGAGCTGTTTTAGTTACTTTTGCAATGTGTCCCCTAAACTTCAACTCCCTATCCACCAACACTCCCAAATCCCTGGCCTCATCAATCTCCTGGAGTATGGTTCTACCAATGCGATATACTGCTGCTATTCTTTTCACCCCAAAGTGCATAACCTTACACTTTGCCACATTAAATTGACATCCATTTTTCCTAGCCCAGTCCTCCAAACTATCCAAATCATCCTGCATAATTTTGACATCCTGTGCACTCACAATTGCTCTACCCAACTTTGCATCATCAGCAAACAAGTGAACGCTTCCTCTCAGATCCTTTCCAATATCATTATATTTCCAATATAATTTTCCTTCAGATTTCTTTTCGACAATTTTTCTTAACCTGTTCTCATTTGTATTTATTTACCTGGAATTAGAGAAATTCTTCTCTAATTCACACGTTCAATTTTATTTCCTCATTTATAGATGCAAACTATTAAAGCAGCATTCCAGTAATCTAGAATTCGATATTCTGACCAGCCTTCCTGAATTATGCAGTGTAGCCACTGTCAACTTTTATATCTCTATATTTGAGCATTTTTGGGTCAAAAATCATCTATTCTTTCTGCATTTCAGCCTCTTTTGATAGCTTTTCTGCTTCAAGTATTGCTATATGCTCCTGATTGTATTCCTTTCAAATATGCGAAGGGTTATAAGTAATAGTGCAGATTCTGGTAGTCCTGCAAGAGTATTTGAATAGGCTATACAGATGGGCAAATGAATGAGGATATCGGTTTAATGCAGCAAAGTCTTGTGATTTGCAACACATTGATGGGATGCTGCATACTCTATTGGAGGAGTTGTACTGGAGGAAGTAGGGGAGATAAGAGATCTGGGGTTGATGATTGATAGAAACCTAAAATTCAGGAGACACATTGTGAAGGTGGTGAAGGTAACCCAGAGGATTGCTGCAATACTGAGAAGGACACTTACCTGCAGAGATAAAAGAGTTATCATTCCTTTGTATAAGACCCCTGATCAGACCGCACTTGGACTATTATTCTCAGATTTGGTCCCCAGAATTTGAAGCGGATAAATTAACTGTGGAAAGGGTACAGAGGCAGATAACAAAGATGGTTTCAGGATTGTACAATGTTAGTTATGAGGATCAGCTATGGAATGTGGACTGCAGAGTTTGGTGGATAGAAGAAGGAGAGGTGATATGATTGGGACTTTTAAACTGTTGAGAGGTGGTTACAGAGTTGACACTGGGGAATTCTTTTGCTTGGTTGAACAGCTGGAAGGAATGACAACAAGGGGCCATCCCTGGAAGTTACGAAAGGGAGCTGCGAGCAAGAGGGTGAGGAGTGGTTTCTTTGCATGGAGGATGGTTGAATCATGGAATGCATTGCCTGATAGAGTGGTGAGAGCGAGAACGGTCAATGAGTTTAAGGAGTGGTATGATAGACTTTGTTCCCTAGGAAACAAAGTCTATCATACCTCTGTCTGATATGTATGATAGACTTTGTTCCCTAGGAAAAGGGAACAAAGTCTATCATACCTCCCATGATGAGTCTTGATAGACTTATGTTTCCTAGGAAGGATCTCTCTCAGTGAGTCTTTTGACTCCTTGGAGGCCTAAATAATAATAATAATAATTATTATTATTATTTTCTACACTGTAATAATTACCCAGATATCTAAGATATCTTGGATATCTGGGTAATTCAGTTTCTCTGACATATTTATCATCTCTGATTCCTTTTACTGTACCCTTTCATCAATTTTTAAGTGTTTTCAATGGCCTGCAGAATATTTTGCCATCTTCCCAATATTTATCTTCTGTATTTGGTAGGAACTTTCATTATGCTTTCTTCTTTTCTAAGACTGCCTCTTTAACTTATTGAATCCATCATAGAGTTCTGGTGTTTTTCTAATCTTGCATTCAACTTTACCACTTATCCTCTAGCTGAATCAGTCAATGTTTTCTTCAGAGTTTGCCAGTGAAATGCCAAGACTTGTGTTTTTCTGGTTTTCAAACTCTTTCATGGTTTTTTAAATAATGTTTGTATAGTTGAGTATACAATTCACCTCTGTAAGCTGTTTAATTTTAATTCTTTTTAAATTTAAAATGTTCTTACATATATATATTTTTTTAATATGGTATTAATTTTTATCCTGTTTATGACTAAGTGATGATCACTTCCAATTTCAAATTCTCTGTATATTCTTGTGTCTTCAACCAATGTGAAGATATCACTATCAGTGGTATTATACTCAATAAGACTTTTCTTGTATCTTTCCTTCATGTGAATTTGTGCATATCTTTATGTTGAAACATGGCATTAGTGATGACTAGTTCATGTCCTGAGCAAAAATCCAGCATGTGCTTACCATTATTATTAGCTTTTTTCATTTTTTTCCCAAATTTTTTTAGAACATTTCTATATGTCTGAGATTAATTTCCTATCTTACTATTTAGATCTCCAACAAGGACCAGCTTTTTTGTTTTCTTTATCTGCTGTCTTTTCTAATGATGTACAGAATTCCTCCACTTCTTCCTTAGGATAATCGTTTTTGGGACTGAGAAAACACAAATAAGCTTCATTGTCAATTTCACTCATGTGAAATTTGCACATGTAGCTATTTGAAATTGCCAGAAGAATCAAGAAGTTTATTTTAATGTTTTGTATTGATTGCTCTGACCATGCCTTCCTTCTTTTCCTCAATCACTGTTGTCCAAATATGAAATTCTGTATTAATTATTTAGCAGGATCTCACCGGTTTTGGTCTTCTTTGTTTCATTAACACCAGTTATGGTCGTGATTTGTTTCTCTAGTTCTGCCAGTTTACCTTCTTTTCTGTTGATGTTTCTTATGTTGACTGTGTGCATCTTCAGTTTTGCTAATGTTGTTTTAAGTTTGTTCCATTAGCTGACTTTTCATTCTTTTTAATTTCTTGACAAAATGAGTAGGGGTTCATTTAACTAGGTGACATCCTAGCCATTATAAAATTTCATTGTTTGTTTCTGGTTTAATTCAACATTGAATATGGTTTGGTTTCCTAAGTACTAAATTACTACCCATCCTCATTTGGTGTTCAGTAGAGACCTACTAACAGGGCAAACCATGTGAAGTTGAGTATTAGGCATTAGTTAGAAACCTGTTGATTGTTCTCTGCATTCCTTAAAGGATTTGTGAACATCTCCTTTCAGTTATCTAGCTTTGACTTTTGAGTAACTCCTGTATATCAGGTTCTATAGATTATGTAATTACTATAGTTGACTTCTGCTGTTTTCTATATACGTAATATACTCTGGATAATAGATCTCAAATTGTTGATGTAGTAATTTTAATATTAAAGTTTCAGATAGCTACGTGTGCAAATTTATCATATCTGTTATGTTGACTGCTGCATGCAGTTTGTTCACAGTGGAAAAATAATTCATTAGTACCTATTTATTTCTTTTGAATGTGAAATTAATGGGAAATAAATGAAATTTTCTTATTTAATTAGATCAAACCTGTTATATGTTTGAGACAGTATTGCTGACACTTTTGAGACAGTGTTGCTAACATTATCTGAAAAAGAAACATGTGGCACAGATATATACTGAGAAGTCAGACTAGAGCCAAATATTATTATTATTATTGTTATCTTCTTGACGTCCATGGAGTCATAAGACTCATCATGAAAAGTCAACATTAGTCGATACAAAGTCCTATCATACCACTTCTTAAACTCAACCACTGTTTGCACTTTCACACCCTCTCAGACAATGCATTCCATGCTCCTACCACTCTCCATGAAAAAACTTAGTTCTCATCCTTTTACTATTTCCTTTTGTAACTTTCACGGATAGTCCCTTGTCCTTGTTCTGCTGTATGAAAAATTTCCTCAGTGTTAATACAATAATAATAATAATCCTTCAACAACTTAAATGTCTCAATCAGATCTTCCTTTTTTTTTTTTTTTTTTCTTCTGTCCACCAAACTCTGCAGTCTGCAGTCCTCAGTCTATCCTCATAATCAACCATGTACCTTTTCCATGGTTACTTCATTCCCTTCAAATTTAGATGTAGTGTGACCAAAGATTTATACATTGGGACCACCACACATTTATCTCTCATGGTCAATGTCCTCCTCAATATTGCAGCAGTTCTCTGAAATGTCTTCACATCCTTTGCAATATGTCCTCAAAACTTCAAATCTCTATCCATAATCACCCCAAGATCCCTTTCTTCCTCCACTTCTTCCAGTATAACTCCACTAAGTGAGCATGAAGCATCCTATTTGTGGATTACAAATTTTAAAACCTTTCATTGATTTGCATTAAACTGATATTCCCATCATTTGCCTACCTTTCCAGCTTCATCCAGTTCTGAAGCACTATCTCCACTACTGCTGAATTCTGAGATTGAGATACTTATGTCTCCTAGTATCTCTCACTACCTACATTTCATGCACACAAAGAGTTTCCCATCCTGAACCTGCCACATATTTCAAATTCTTTATTCTTTCTAAAATAATTATAATTAACTAATCATCCCTTAAAAATTTTCTTTGCTGACTTACTGCATAAATAAATGTATCTGTGTATATAAATATCTAAATATTGAAAGAAGATTTTAAAAATTATTAGTTTTAGTAGCCATAAAGCATTGTTTTGATAAAGCATTTTATTGTGTTTATACTTTCCATTTTTTAATCAGATGTGTTGAATTAGATTGCTGGGATGGAAAAGGAGAAGATGAAGAACCAATCATTACACATGGAAAAGCAATGTGTACTGATATATTAGTTAAGGTTTGTAACCTTTACTTAATTAAATATAGAATTTTTGAAATAATAAGATACTGTTATTTTAATACAGTTATTCCTTTCATTTAATTAAAAAGTGGAAGTTCAAAATTAGATCAGTATTTTAAAATTTGAGCGTTGCGTACTCTTAATTTATCAGTTTTACTGATTTTAATTCTAATTTAGAGAATTTTTATTTATTTATTTTTTTAAACACAAAATGTAGTATTATATATCTCATTTGCAGGATGCAAAGCCATGAGTAAATCATCAATTTGAATGAATTCCAATGTTTAATGCATGTTACGCTTTTTTTTTTTATGAATAAAAGGAATAAGTAAACAAGTGACTACTTAAGTATAAATAATAAGTAATAAGGCTGCTTAATTTCTACATTAGAAGATTTGGAGGGGAATATCCAGTTGTTTGCTGATGATGCTAAACTCGAGAATGCAATAATTATTAAAGGTTTCCCTGAGACCCTGCAGGATTATTTAAATAGACTGACAGAGTGAGCAAATGATAATGATTGTGATTGTAGAATTATGCATTTGGGGCTGAAAAGATTATAATTGATGTATTAGAATAACGAGATTAAAGATTTGAAAGTAACAGCGAGCTGAAGTTTCTGAGATCATATTGGCCGCTAGAGGGATTCGTCGTCTGTAGTGTTTGTTGAGAGCTCCTGATAAGATAAGTATTATTTTAAGTTATCATTGACAATTTTGCTTGATTGTTATGTAGTTTTGTTTGCTTTGCATATCATAGTGTGTCTGTTTGTGTGTTTTTGGTGTTTCAATTATTAATTTGATAAAATACGATAGAAGTGAGCACATGGCTCCCGTTAAAAAGGAAAATGGCTGCTAATAATAATGGTTCGATATCTTTATTCAATAACTGTAATATAAAGGAGATTATTCAGAGTACTATCTGCGAAATGTACACTTTGCGGAGAGCGGTTGGAGTATGGTTAAATGATGATAAAGGAGTGAACGTGTGTAGAAAATATAAGGAAAATGAAGTAAAGTGTATTTCAGGTTGTGAGTGATATTTTTGTCAACTTTCAGAATGAAGAAAATAACGATATGATAAGAAATTGCGAGGTTGTACCACAGAACTGTGAACGCGTGAAAGTAGAAAGTATGAATGATGGTATTAATACAGAGGAAATTAATGGTTTAACAGATAATAAAAAAGATCAGATAGATGCAATGAGCGAGATTGCGTTGTTGAGCGGAGCGATACATAGAGCAAAGCGGCAGCTAGAGCCTATGCACAAATGTCTAACGAGTGTACCAGCCAATAATAAAAAGTATGATAGGAAAAATAAGAGTATGATTGTGAACGTAAACAAAATGAAGGAGCAAGTGCTGTAAGGAGATTTGTTAGTACGAGGTGTGTTAGTAGAGGATTTGACAAAATCGTATCAACCTGGTGCGACCATCAAGGACGTAAGTGAGTCTATTAGAGAGCAAAAGGAAAGGGTGAAAGAAATGATTGTTGTGGCAGGTACGAATGATTTGAAAGGAGATAAAATGGAAATGATAGAAGACCTGAATGAATTGTTTGAGGTAGCAAAAGAAAAGTGTGAGAGAGTTAGGATGATTAGTCTTTTGCCACGGTATGACAGTGAAGTGTTTAGAAGGGGGGCCAAAATTGCAAATGACTTTATGTGTGGGTTATGCACGACGAGTGGTGTGGAATTTGTGGACGTGTGGAGTGAGTTTGATTGGTGAAAGGATCTATATAAGATGGATGGTTTGCATTTGAATGCATTCGGTGTAAGGAGACTTGAAAAAGTGTTGTTGAATGAAGTGGATGTGCAGAATCAGGGGAAACCAGATTTATTAAGTGGAGGTGGGGGGGGGGAGAGTAGATATGCAGACCTTAGGGAGGCAGTTGAATGTATGAATGAGTATAATATGCCCGAGCGAATAAGGACAACAAATCCGAATGGGATAGCTAGTTAAGGCATCAAGATAGGAATGGAACTAATGGGGGTCTAAAATTCATGTACACTAATGCTAGGAGTATTAGGAACAAGAAGGAAGAATTTTTGGCCTTGGTTGACACTTCCAGACCACAGGTTATTGGCATTAGTGAAACATGGCTGACTGTAGATGATATAGCTAGTGGGATTGAATGTGATGGGTATAGTGTGTTCAGGAATGACAGGGAGAATAAAATGGGGGAAGGAGTATTGTTGATGATAGTTGATGAGCTGCAGCCAAGGAGAATAGAAGTTAAATTGCAGGATAGAGAAAAGAGCACATTTGAGGCCATTTGGTGCGAGATTGTGGCTAGCAGAACAAAATATACAATTGGGTGCTGCTATAGACCAGGTGATGGAAAAGATGGTGGTGACAGTATGTACAAGCAAATAGAAGAAATGAGTTGAAGGAGGGTAATTATTGTGGGAGATTTCAACTATGGTAGCATTGATTGGAGTGAGGAGAGGACACGCAGGAGGAAGGAATTGGGTTTTATGCGGTTATTAAGGGATAACTATCTGCGACAGCATGTAATGGAAAATACTATGGGTCAGAGAGTGCTTGACCTAGTAATTGCATCTGAGGATGTAACTAATATGACCACATTGCCACCGATTGGTGAGAGTGATCATAGTATCTTGACTTGGGAGGTGGCTAATGGGCTGGTAAGTATGACAAGCTTAGGAGTTTGGTTGGTTCAGTACCATGGCATGTACAACTGCAAGGACTAGAAGTTGATAGTGCATGGGAGGGGGTTAAGAAGTGTTTCCATGAAGCAATGGCTGACTATATACCTAGAGTCCGTGTAATAAACCAAGTAGGGTTTAAATGGATGAATAACACCATTAAGCTTGAGCTGCAAAAAATAAAACAACTATGGAGGGAATTTAAGGAGAAAGGTGACTGGCAGGCACATGAATGGTATAAAGTGCAGGCCAGAAGGGTAACAAGTGTGGTAAGAAAAGCAAAAAAGGATTATGAAAGAATATTGGCCATGCAGGCTAAAGAGAATCCTAAACAGTTTTTTCGATATGTTGCAAGTAAAAGAAAAAATGTATTTGACAGAATAATTTTAAAGAATGCCGATGGTAGGGAGGTAACCGAATCAGTTGATATAGTTGAGTTATTGAGCGAGCACTTTGCAAGAATATATCATCCAGGTGGTGATATTGCAGGAATGAAGGAACCAATAGCTTATACGGGAATTGAGGTGAATGAAATGGAGGTGAACAGTATATTACAAAACCTTAATTTGAATACATCTGTGGGATTGGATGGTATACTAGCTCATGTCGTACGTGAAGCGGCTAAAGAATTGTCAGTACCCTTGACCATTTTGTTTAATTTGAGTCTCGATTCTGGGTTAGTCCCGAGGGGGTGGAAAGAGGGGAAAATAGTTCCACTGCATAAAGGAGGTTTCAAGACTGCTGTTGTAAATTACTGGCCAATTAGCATATCAGGAATCGTTGTGAAGGTCTTGGAGAAATTAGTCAAGAAAAGAATACAGGATTGGATAGATGAAAATCGGATATTGTATGGGGGACAAAACATGGTTTTGTGAAAGGTAGATCATGCCTCAGTAACTTGCTCACGTTTTATAACACAGTGACGGCTGAACTGGATAGGGGTAATGGGTTTACATTGATTCTACTGGACCTTGGCAAAGCCTTTGACAGGATACCACATTGTACTCTAATCAGTAAACTGGAGCAGATGGATATGGATATAGGGTTTGTAAGATGGATAGGAGGGTGGTTGATGGAGAGATACCAGAGAATGGTTTATTTGGGAGTTGAGTCCAAAAGACAGCTTGTGACTAGTGGTGTGCTGCAGGGTTCTGTTCTTGGACCACTACTTTTCAATTTGTTAATTAACAATATAGGAAAGGATCTGAGAGGAAGTGTTCACTTGTTTGCTGATGATGCAAAGTTGGGTAGAGCAATTGTGAGTGCACAGGATGTCAAAATTTTGCAGGATGATTTGGATAGTTTGGAGGACTGGGCTAGGGAAAATGGATGTCAATTTAATATGGCAAAGCGTAAGGTTATGCATTTTGGGGTGAAAAGATTAGCAGCAGTATATCACATTGGTAGAACCATACTCCAGGAGATTGATGAGGCTAGGGATTTGGGAGTGTTGGTGGATAGGGAATTGAAGTTTAGGGGGCACATTGCAAAAGTGGCTAAATCAGCTCATCAAATCACTTTGCTAATGAAAAATACTTTAACATGCAGAGACAAACAAGTTATTGTTCCTCTGTATCGAGCCTTGATAAGACCCCATCTAGACTACTGTGCCCAGATATGGATCCCAGGGTTTCTTCTTGAAGGGGAGGAGGTGGAGAGGATTCAGAGACGAGTGACCAAGATGAGAGCAGGTCTGTGGAATAAACCTTATGAGAACAGGTTGAAGATTTATGGGTTGCAGTAATTGGTCGATAGGCAGAAAAAGGGTGATATGATTGAGACATTCAAATTACTGAATGGTTTCTATAAGATTAATCCAGAAGATATCTTTGAGAATAGGACTGGTGGTGGGAGGACTAGGGGCCATACATGGAAGCTGGGCAAGAGTGTGGTTAGCAGGGGTGTTAGAGCTAGGTTTTTTATTTGGAGAGTGCTGAATGAGTGGAATAAGCTGCCAGAGTCTGTTGTGGGTGCTATGACTGTGAATGAGTTCAAGGCGAGGTATGATAGGTACTGTGTGAATGTCGAATAGTTGTTCTTGACATGAAGTTAGGGCCTCCCTCAATGAGTCTGTCGGGTTCTTGGAGTTGCCCAGAATAATAATAATAACATTGCCAAAATCTGTAAAAGAGCAAAGGATCTTGAAGTTGAAAGTTTTTTCAACCTTGGTATCACTTCTGGGTCTGGCTCCCACTGGTGAGACCTCAAGTCAAAAAGTCAAAAGCAATCTGGGTAACCTTCCCATAATGCATAGCATTATACATATCCATAAGGATATGTGCATTGCATTATGGGATACTGAGGGAATCGATGTGAAGTCATTAGCCTGTATATACAAGTAGCCCAGTCGTGAAGTGACTTCATGCACAAACTTTGTTTGCTTACACTTGGATAAAAGATGAAACCAAGAATATAATTTCTTGGCATCTTTAATTTATAGCGCAAAGGATCATTTGAATATTAAGGAATATCAATAAGTAGAGTAAAGGAATTTATTATCCCTTTTTCCCATTTATTATCCTGGATTACTGTGTACAAATATATGTCTGTGTGATTAGCCTAGTGCAGTGATGGCGAACCTTTTTACCCAGGTGTGTCAAACTTTTTTTTTTTTTAAATATTGACGTTGTTGATGTACTACTTGCATACATGCATTATAAATGTAACTACATAATCATAGATGGTGACTTATATATATCATATTAGGCTGTTTATTTAATAAGACATTGATATAAAATCTATGAGTTCATATTATACAATTAATTTAATAAACTTACATTAAAATTTAATGTAAGTTTGCATTACATTTAATGACTTTACTGTTGTGACTACTGGTAGAAAGTTCTTTCAATGAACAAACCTACCTTCGCCTTAACTGAGAGCAATCTTACATGATTTGTCGCAATTTATTCATCAGAATACCAATATTTTTCAACATCCAAGGTGTGTCAGTGCTGATACGCGTGTCATAGGCTATGCGTTTTGCAACCATATGCCTGGGGAAGGAGTGTCCTAGGTTCGATTCCCATCTAAGATGTGAGGAGCTCAAGGATCTTCCTCAGCCATAGCCAATTGCCTGCTTGTGGGTTTTTCATCCCGCAAGCAGGCAAACCGGCCCCATGGATACACGCTGCTACAGTCAAAAATACATTTCTCCTCAGTGGCTGGCTCAGTTACAGGCCGGCTGGGGGTTGTACTAACAAAAGTCGTATCTACGTAACATGCGAACCCTGCAATGGAAGCGGAAAAATGCGCAGAGGAAGACTGTGTACAAATATATAAATTAATCCCTGAGTTATGAGATTGCATTTGGGGAATCAAAATTGGGAAGAAGAAACAGCATGTCATAGCAATAAGAGAACAGAATTTCTAGAATTCTTGAGGGACAAATGTCTTTAGCCAAATGTAATAGAAAAAACACAAGATTTAAGAGTTTTGGATTTGCTCCTTGCATCAGAGAATCTGATTGTACCTGAAATCTCATCCCTGTCCCTGGTTGGAGAGAGTGACCGTGTAAAAGAGAATGAATAGACATGCAGAAGTATCAAGGAGAAAGGAATTTAAGTGGAATTATAAGACAGGTGATTATACTAATCTTATAAAACACCTTGGAACAGTTCTATGGCTAGAAGAATTGGAAAGTAGAGATATTACTAGGAGTTAGTGAAGAAATGTTTATTGGCAGCAATGAAGCTGTATACCTCAAGTGAAAAAGAAAACATGATTTGGTGTTAGGTGGATGACTGACAAAATCAAAAGAGAACTGCAGATGAAAAAGGAGGTTATGGGAAAAATATAAGGAGATGGGGAGGAGAGTGGTTGCATCAGGAATATGACTCATGCCAGGAAAGTGATGCATAGTAAAGAAGGCAAAACTTGATTATGAGAAGAGACTAGCCCTGGGACCCAAGAAGAATTTATTATTATTATTATTACGGGCAACTCCAATTATTAAATCCTTAAGAAATTCTTTTGTTTTTTGACCAAAAGGAAGAAAAATGATTGTGGAAGAATGATACCGTGTAAAAGACACAGTGGAGTTGTTTGATGACCATTATTATTATTATTATTATCTGAGACCTTCAGGGGAGTCAAGAACTCATCGAGGGAAGCTATACATAACCGAGACAAGCTGAGGTGTATTACCTTCCCTTAAATTCATTCACACTAGATGCACTCACTGCCTCTAAAGGAAAATTATTCCACTCACTCACTGCTCTGTGAGAGAAAAACCTAGCTCTTACCCTTTTGTTGACTGCAAACAAACTTAACTTCCATGGATGTCCCCATGTTCTCTCCCTACCTTACATATAATGAAAAATTTCATCATATGATATCCTATAACACCCATTCATAAGTTTATAGACTTTTATCATATCACTCCTCTTTCTCTTGTTAAGCAGAGTCCATAAACTACATACTCACAGTCTGTCCTTGTAATCTAAATCCCATAATCCCAATATAATCTTTGTAACTCTTCTTTGTACCCTTTCCACAGCCTCTTTATCTCCTTGGAACCTGAGAGATTAAATCTGCACACAATAGTCCATGTGCATTCTTATCACGGTCTTATAAAGAGTAAAAATGACTTCCCTTATCCTAACATGGCAAGGTTCACTTCTCCATCTCAGTTATCAGAGCTGTATTTGCAACTTTTGCTATGTGACTGTTGAACAAATTCCTATCCACCATTATGGCTGAATCCCTAGCCTCATCAGTTTCTTGTAGCATAAACATGCTGCTGGAAATTTCATCACACAGGTGCATAACTTTACACTTACTAACATTAAACTGATAGCCATTTTCATTTGCTCAAATTTCCAGCCATTCAAATCATTCTGTAGGTGCTGGATATCAGTAGCATCCTTGATTGCTCTGCCTGTCTTTGCATCATTGGCAAACAATTGTCCATCTCCTGTTAGACCCTTCCTAATGTCATTAATGTATAGATTAAACCACAATGGCCCAAAGACTGAACTGGGGTACACCACTGGTCACCTTAAATCTGGCAAATTCACACCCACCACATACCATTTTTGATATCTATCTGTCAACCATCCACTTATCCAAGTCAAGAGTTTATATTCCAATCCCATATTCTCCAGTCTATGCAATGGCCTATCATGTGGTATCCTATCAAATGCCTCAGCAAAATCCAACAATATCATAGTATCCATTCCCCTTTATCCATCTTGGCTGTAACATTGTTATAAAATATGAGCAAATTGCTAAAACATGACTTCCTTTAGTAAACTCATGCTATTTCTTACAAAGTATAGCTTGTTTATTTATCTATCTATTTGTGTATGCCAGTTCTTACTAACTTTTCTAAAATCTTCACTACCACACCAAAGATACTGATAGGTTGGTATTTAGACACATCATTTTGCACCATCCTTGTGCAATGCAACTATCATACATTCTTTCCATTTCTGTAGTATCATTCCTGAGCTGAGACTCAAGTTATACAAACATGTACTAGCAGTTCAGCTGAACATTCCTTTAGCATACATGCTGATATTCCATATGTGGATCACTGTCACCAGATTCTTATCCAGGTTATGCAACAGCCCTTCAACTCATTCTCATGCACCTCTAACCCTTCATCCAATGTAGTACTAGCATAAACCATATTACATATACCAGGCTGATATGTCTTATTAAAGTGAGCACTCATCAATTGAACAATTTTCTAACTTCTAACACTAGAGTACCATCTGAATTAAGTAAAGTTATTCTTACATTCATTCTTTTTTTTTGCTTGCAAAAAAAATGATAAAATATGATGATAAAATTCTTTTGAATTGCCTTTAGCCTGCATAGCCATTTTTTTTAAAAAAAAACTCTGATTTAGCTTTCTTCACAATGCTCATTACTTTTCTGGTATGCACTTTATATATTTCATAACTCCTCTCACTCTTATTCTCATGGTATTCTTTCGACATCATCTTCTTCTTATGGATCTCTTGCTTAATAAGGTTGCACATCCATTTCACTCTCACCCTATTTATTCTTCAAATTCTAGAGATGAATCGGATACTGCCTCATTTAAGCATTTTTTCAAAGATTCTGATGTGTTGCTGACATTTTTACCATTCAGTAATTGATACTAAGGGACCAAAGATAGTATTCTCCTAACTTGATCATAATTTCCAGCTTTGTAGTTCAGCATATCCCCTGTTCTAATTGGAACATCAATATACTGAAATATTTCCCAAGAAAGAATGGCATGATCACCAACTGATGGGAAAAAGAGTCATATTCTTAACACAGACCCCCCCCCCCCTTGTTATGTTATGAACAAATCTAACACTCTTTGACCTTGAGTTCCTTAGAAGACAAATCTCATGATAATGAGATTTCTCTTCTAAGCAATCAATGTTTGAATAATTAAAGTCACTGATAATGATCACTCATTTATTACCCATAAGGCTAAATTGGTGATGCATTTCATCTTCCTTGCAACTGAGCCACCAGGTCTCTAGTAACACCTTATCATATATTTCATGCTGTTACTCTTCACTCACAGTGGATAGCCTCAAACTCACTATTACATGAGACATTACCATCATTGTTTTCTTGCATTTCTACCCTAACTGGACTTAAGTCATCTGATATTATTGGTAGTAATCCCCCCCCTCCAATATCTCTTCTGTCATTCCTAAAAATAGTATACCCATTACAATCAATCCCATTACCACATCCAATTCTGCCAGGTTTTACTAATGCCAACAATCTTAGGCCACAACATATTCAATAAAGCAATGAATTTAACCACTGATGCTCCTGGCATTTGTATATAGACATAATAAATTACCACCTCGCCCATTCTTATAATTAGATATGCAGTCAATCTATTTGGCCTTTAGAATTTTCTCTTTTCCCTCCTCAGACATACTTGAAAGGTCCAAACCAAAGCATATATTTCCACCCCTTCACCAGATGCATAACCATGTTCAAAGCCATTCATATCTTTATCATGTTTGCATACTAAAGCTGAGCTTTCACACACATTTTCCCCATTCCTCCCTTGATGATCTAGTTTCCCCTGAAACACCTTGATTTTATCTGAGTATTTTATCCTGGAAAAGTAGGCTTTATTACTGGAAGGATGGGTAGCATTCTGAGTTTAGAAGTGCATAAGGCGAGTGTCTTTCATTACTAAGTACTCTAGATATCAATAAGGCAATAGGATTAGATAGAATTTTGCCACATGTTTTAAGAGAATGTACTGAGGAATCGACAATTCCATTGACTTGTCTGTTCAATGAGAGTATGGCTGTGGGAAAGCAGAGAAGATAGTTCCATTGCATAAGGTTGGTGGTAGAATGGAAGTGTCAAACTACAGAACCAGTTTTCATTTCTTCTGTAGTTGTTAGTTTTTGAGATATTAGTGAGCGATCATATACAGCATTGGGAAGATGAGGGTAATGTTATCTGTGAGGGATCAGCATGGATTTATTAAGGGATACTCTTGTAGGGGTACTATAGTAATCTAATTGCCTTTTATAATGAAGTAATGAGAGGAAATAGTATACATTGCCATTTTTTTTGGGGGGGGGATATTTTATAAAAGCATTTGACAGGATTCCACATAATGAGCTGATATTTAAATTATAACATATGGATTTAGATAGCAGATTAATGAATTGGATTGGAAGTTGGCTGTTAGATAGATACCAGAGAGCTGTGTATGAGGGAAAGGTATCAACAAAACAGAATATTACAAGTCGGGTTCCACAGGAACTCAGTACTAGAGATGTATTGTTTAACCTTTATGTCAGTGACATTGTTAATGACTTGCATGGGGATGTTATATTCAGCTGTTTGCAGATGATGTGAAGCTAGAAAGTTTATTTATAGTGTTAATGGGGGTCCTTCAGGAGGATTTGAATAAGCTGGAAAGATGAAAAAATGAATGGAGATATTAGTTTAATGCAACTAAATGTATGATCTTGAAGTTATAATCCATTGATTGGAGGCTGCATACTTTTTTGTGGAACTGTACTAAGGGACCTTGGAGTGATGATTGCTGAAAACCTGAAGTTTGATATTGCAAAGATAATGATGGTAACTCAGAAGATTGCTGCTATACTGAGAAGGATGTAAACCAGTAGAGAATATTGGTGATACCATTGTATAAAGCCCTGATCAGCCACATCTGGATTATTTATTCAGATTTTGTCACTACAATTTGAAGGGGATAAATTCACCTTGGAGGAAGATAACAAAAATGATATTGGGACTGTACAATGTTATGAAGATAGACTGAAGGCATGTGACAGAGTTTGGTAGATAGAAGAAGAGATCATAAGATTGATATATTTATACTGTTGAAGAGGTAGTTATGGATTGACACTGGGGAGATCTTTTGTATGGTGGAACAAGGAGAAGGAGCAAGGACAAGGAGTTGGTCCTGGAGGTTATGAATGGAACTGGCTGACAAGAGAGTGAGAGTTACTTTTTTTGCATGGAGATTGGTTGTTTCATGGAATGCAGTGAGATCATGAATGGCGAATGAGTAGTGTGATTAACTGAAGTCACAGTTATGTGGTGCTGTATGATAGAAAGATGGTTAACATGCAAAACTAATCAGGACCTGGTTAATTGAGGGTTGGTTATTTTAAAGGTCTAATAATTGAGTGATCCCCCCCCCCCCAACACGCGCACACAGAGTCATTGCTTAAGAGTCAAGGCCAAATAACTGGGAGGAGACCTCAACATCATCTTTCAGGAATGCAGAGAACCGACTAGGGCTTCTGACTTAATGTCCAATCCTCACCTTCACATGGTGTGCCCTAGTAGGCATCTACTTGGTTTAGAATGAACAAGGATGGGCTGGCAATTTGAGACTTAACCTACCAAATTGTGGCTTAAACCACAGTGCATCTGATAGAATGTGATGAAATTTCATGGCAGCAAGGGTGTTGCCAGGTTAAACAAGAACCCTGCTGTTTTCATCAGGGAACTAGGGTGAACAGTGAAAAGTCAGCTACTGGAACATGCTCCAACTTCAAGCGGAAACCTGACATCTAGAAGAAAAATAAACCCAACATCAGAAGAACCGAAGATAGGAACCATAATATAAGGAGTATTAATGGAAACCAAATCGAACGTGTAGAAGAATTGGAAAAGTACGATGTGAACATAATTGACATTACTGAGACAAAGAAGACAAAAACAGGTGAGATCTTACTTGAATAATAAGTATAGAATGTTATTTTCAGGTAATAATGAGGTAAGGAAGGAGTAGTGATAGCATTCAACACTAAGCATGAAGATAAACTTCTTGATTGGAAGATAGTTTCAAGTAGAGTTACATGGGCAAACTTCAAAATGGGGAAATGAACTTTGACACTTATTTGTGCCTATAGTCCCACAGAAGGTTCTTCTAAAAAAGAAGTGGAGGAAGGCAATTTTTAAGAACAGGCAGCGGACATAATGAAATAGAAAAAGTGGCCCTTGTTGATCTGAACAGTAGAGTATTAAGTAGGAAATAATCCCACCAAGCACATAGGAACATTTTAGGAAAATTTGGAGAAATGGGTAAAGCTGATAATAATGGTAAGTATTTACTGGACTTCTGCTCAGGACATGGACTAGTTACTAACATCATATTGCAACATAAAGATGTACAAAAGTTCACATGGAGACAAGATACAAAAAATAAATACATCCTCTGTACACTCTTGTATCCTGAAACAGCATGATGATATCATTATAAACAATGAGGCTTTTAAGACACAGGAAATAAGAAATGCCTCATCGAGTACATCATTGCTGATAGTGATATTATCATGCTGGTTCAGGATACAAGAGTCTACAGAGGATTTGAAATTGGAAGTGACCATTACTTAGTACTAAGCAGAATAAAAATTGATATCCCATTGAAAAGAACAATATGTAAGAAAGTTTTAAAAAGAATTAAAGTTGAGCAGCTTTTACAGGTAAATTGTAGACTCGACTATACAAACATTGAAGAAAAAATGAAACCAATTGAAAACAAAAAGCAAACCTTAGAGTCGTACTCACAAACTCTGAAGAAGATATTGATTGATTCAGCTAGGGAGGTATGTGGTAAAGTTGTCTGGAAGGATAGAAAAATCCTTCCAGACAACTCAAACAAAACAAATCCTTCCAGACAAATCAAACCAGAAAACACCATTGTGGACTCAATAAGTTAAAGAACCAGTTCTGGCAAAGAAGGAAATATACTGAAAACTCCCAGCAAATAAGTCATCAGATGCCCTAAAAGAATACAGAGAAAATGTAAGAGAGTTAAGTGATGTGTAAAATTCGCTAAACAAAAATCATGAGAAGACTTTGGTAAGAGTATGGAAAATAAATATCAGAAAGGTAGCAAAATGTTCTTAAGGCTATTGAAAAAATTTAGAAATGGAGGAAAGAGTACTGTAAATGGAATCAAAGATGATAAAGATGACATCAAAACTGAAGATAAGGATATCCTAAATGTCTGGAGTAAATGCTTTGAATGCCTATTAAACGAACTGAGCAGTGACAGAACTGTACTAGAAAATTTTCAAGAGGAATGCAAGGAGGAGTACATATCAATACTTGATGTAGAAATAGGCATCAAAAACTTGAAATGTGGGAAATGTAGATGGAGTAGATATTCCACTAGAAAAGTCTACACTGCATAATTCAGAGGGCATGGTCAGGAGGTCAAATTCCTGTTATGGAATTTGACCTCCATAGTAAGATTGTGGAAGAGAGACTTGGAGAAGAACAAGCTGGGTTCAGGCCAAACAGAGGTTGTCAAGATCAGATTTTAACTTTAAGACAAATAGTTTAGAAATTGTGGGAATATGACAAGGATCTGTACTTAGTTTTGTAGATAAAAGCATACAACAGTCCCTATACATGCCCAGAGAAGAGCTTTTCAAATATACAGGTGAATGGAACTTTATACACCTGGTCATCGACTTATGACCGTCCACACTTCATCATCATCATGTGTATCAAGGATTTAGGCCTAGCATGACCTGTTCCGGCCTTAGAAGTCATCGTTGAATCCTTTAAGAGGACGTCCTGGTTTTCTTTTTCCTAATGGCTTGTACTTTAAGGCTTGTTTTAGTAATCTTTCTGTTTTCATTCTTTGAATGTGTTCCATCCATTTATGTTTATATTTTTTAATTTTTTCTATTACTGGTTCTTGGTTTAATTCTTTCATAATTTCTTTGTTACTTTTGTGATCAAATAGGGTATACTTTGCAGTTTTTCTCATAAACTTAATTTTTGCTGTTATTAATCTTTGTGTGTCTTTTTGTTTTATTGTCCGGATTTCGCTTCCATACATTAAGACTGGTAGGGCTAATGTATTGTATACTTTTAGTCTGGTTTGTTTTTGAACTAGGTTTGGTTTAAATATAGAGTTAATTAGACCTGTTATTTTTAAATATTTTTCAATGGGGGGGGGGGGTGGGGGGGGGGGGGGGTGGGGGGGGGGGGGGGTGGGGGGGGGGGGGGGTGGGGGGGGGGGGGGGTGGGGGGGGGGGGGGGTGGGGGGGGGGGGGGGTGGGGGGGGGGGGGGGTGGGGGGGGGGGGGGGTGGGGGGGGGGGGGGGTGGGGGGGGGGGGGGGTGGGGGGGGGGGGGGGTGGGGGGGGGGGGGGGTGGGGGGGGGGGGGGGTGGGGGGGGGGGGGGGTGGGGGGGGGGGGGGGTGGGGGGGGGGGGGGGTGGGGGGGGGGGGGGGTGGGGGGGGGGGGGGGTGGGGGGGGGGGGGGGTGGGGGGGGGGGGGGGTGGGGGGGGGGGGGGGTGGGGGGGGGGGGGGGTGGGGGGGGGGGGGGGTGGGGGGGGGGGGGGGTGGGGGGGGGGGGGGGTGGGGGGGGGGGGGGGTGGGGGGGGGGGGGGGTGGGGGGGGGGGGGGGTGGGGGGGGGGGGGGGTGGGGGGGGGGGGGGGTGGGGGGAGTCATAATGATTAAATTTCTTCATTGGAAAGGCAGTTTCAAGGAGATTTATGTGGGCGAATTTCAAAATGGGGAAATGGATAATGAAACTTATTTGTGCCTATGGTCCCACAGAACGTTTTTCTAGGGAAGAAGTGGAGGAATTATTTCAGTCATTAGAGCAGGCAGCTGACATAAAGAAAATGGAAAAGTGGGCCGTGTTGAACATCTGAACAGCTGAGTAGGAAATTAATCCAAACAGGCATATAGGAATGTTTTGAGAAAATTTGGAGAAAAGGGCAAAGATAATAACAGTATGCATCTGCTGGATATCTGCTCAAGATATAGACTAGTTATTATTAACACTATTTTCCAAGATAGAGATGTCCAGAAGTTCATATAGACAGAAAATACAAATCAGAAAAGTTTCTTTGACTATGTCATCGTACGAAATTGAAGAAGTTAAAGAATTTGAAGTTAAAGAAGCAGTTCTGGAAAAGAAGAAAGATACCAAAAGTATATCGTCTTTGATTCCTTTTACAGTACTCTTTCCTCCATTTCTAAGCATTTTCAATAGTCTTAAAAACATTTTGCTACCTTTCTGTATTTATTTTGCATACTCTTATGAAACTCTTCTCATGACCTTTGTTTAGCTATTTTTACACATAGCTTAGTTCTCTTACATTTTTCCCTGTATTCCTAGCAAATAACTCAGCAGATACCCTAAACAAATACAGAGAAAAATGTAAGAGAGCTAAGCTATGTGTAAAAATAGTTAAACAAATGTCATAAGAAGACTTTGGTAAGAGTATGGAAAATAAATAAATACAGAAAGGTAGCAAAATGTTCTTAAGACTATTGAAAAAGCTTAGAAATGGAAGAAAGAGCACTGTAAAAGGAATCAAAGATGATAAAGATTACATGAAAACTGAAAATATGGATATCCTAGATATCTGGAGTAAATACTTTGAATACCTATTAATCGAACCAAGCAGTGACAGAACTGGAATAGAAAATTTTCAAGAGGAATACAGAGAGGAGTACATATCAATACTTGAGGTAGAAAAAAAGACTTCAAAAAATTGAAATGTGGAAAACAGCTGGAATAGATGATATTCGACCAGAAATGCTTAAGTATGGAGGTATTAAAAATTTTGCAGTGGCTACACTGCATAATTTAGAGGGCCTGGTCAGAAGGTCAAATTCCTGATGATTGAAGTAGAGCTCTCATAGTGCCCATTCTATAAAAAAAGGGAATAAACCTGAATGTGAGAATTACAGAGAAATTTCTCTACTAAGTGTTTCAGGTAAGATTTATGCAAGCATACTTGAAAAGAGGTTGAGAAATATTGTTGAAGAGAAACTTGGAGAAGATGAGGAGAGGTTCTTTCACGGAGAGTAGTTGGTGAGTGGAATGCATTGCCTGAATGTGTTGTGAATGTAGACACATTCAATCATTTTAAGGCATGGTTGGATGAGCATTGTGTGCAATAGTGTGTACCTCCCATGATGAGTCTCTGACTCCATGGAGGTCAGATGTTCAAAATAATAATAAGAAGAACAGGCTGTGTTTAGGCCAAACAGAAGTTGTAAAGATCAGATTTTTAATTTAAGACAAATGGTTGAAAAATCGCAGGAATATGACAAAAATCTGTACTTATGGTTTGTGAATCTGGAAAAGGCATATAACAAGGTGATTAGATAAATGTATTTCAAGTACTACAATTATTATTATTATTATTATTCAGGCCTCCATGGAGTCAAAAGACTCATCGTGGGTGGTCCTTCCTAAGAACATAAAGTCTGTCAAGACTCATCGAGGGGAGGTCCTCCCTAAGAAACACAAAGTCTATCATACCACTCCTTAAAATCATTGACCATTCTCGCTCTCACCACTCCATCAGGCAATGCATTCCACGGTTCAACCACCCTCCATGCAAAGAAACCACTCCTAACCTTCTTGCTCACAGTTTCCTTTCGTAACTTCCAGGGATGGCCTCTTGTTATCACTCCCTGCTGTTCAACCAAGCAAAAGAACTCCACAGTGTCAACCTTGTAACCACCTCTCAACAGTTTAAAAGTCGCAATCATATCACCTCTCCTTCTTCTATCCACCAAACTCTGCAGTCCACATTCCCTCAGCCGATCCTCATACCCAAAATTGTACAGTCCTGAAACCATCTTTGTCATCTGTCTTTGTACCCTTTCCACAGTTACTTTATCCCTTCAAATCCTGGGGACCAAATCTGAGAACAATAATCTAAGTGTGATCTGATCAGAGACTTATACAATGAAATGATAACCCTTTTATCTCTGCAGGTCAGTGTCGTTCTCATTATTACAGCAATCCTCTGTGTTACCTTCGCCACTTTTGCAATATGTCCCCTAAATTTCAGGTTTCTATCAATCATCAACCCCAGATCTCTTGTCTTCCCTACTTCCTCCAGTATAACTCCTCCTGTAGAGTATGCAGCATCCCATCGATGTTTCCCAAACCTCAAGACCTTACATTTTGCTGCATTAAACTGACAACCCATTCATTTACCCAACTATCTAGATTATTGAAATCCTCTTGCAGTGCTACCACATCTGCACTATTACTAATAATCTTCCCAGCTTCGCATTATCTGAAAACAACTGAATAGCCCCTTGCAATCCACTGACAATGTTATTGATATAAAGGTTAAACAATATAGGTCCTTGTACTGAGCCCTGTGGGACCCCACTTGTAACCCTCTGTTTCCTTGAAACTGCTCCACCATACACAACTCTCTGATACCTATCAGACAGCCAATCCTGAATCCAGTTGACCAATCTGACATCCAGACCCATGTGCTGCAACTAAAATATCAGCTTATTATGTGGCACCCTGTCAAATGCCTTTGCTAAGTCTAAGAAAATTGCATTATATGCCTTTCCCTCATCTAATGTTCTTGTAACTTTATTATAAAAGACTAGCATATTGCTAAAACAAGAGGGCCCTTTCACAAATCCATGTTGACTCACACAGATAACATTATCCTCATCTGCCCAATGCTGTATACGGTCCCTCACTACTTTCTCCAAGATCTCCAAGAATGGCCTATAATTAGACACTTCCAGTCTGTTACCACCCTTATGCAATGGCACTATCTTTCCTTCCTTCCATTCCCTGGGCATCTTTGCTGAAGCCAGACTTTCATTGAAAAGCTAGGTTAAAGGTACTGTCAGTTCCCTAGCACATTCTCTCATAACTTTTGGTGAAATACCATCCAGTCCCAAAGCTTTACTGACATCCAGAGCACTCAGTATCTGAAACACACTCTCCTCCTGTACCTCTAAACCTCGAACCTGCCCTATCCCTCTAGTATTAAAACTGACTCTTCTATGATGAAACACTCCAATAAAGTGTTCATCGAACAATTACACTATGTCCTCTGCATCAGTCACTCTATTCCCATTTTTATCCCACAATATCATTCTTCCACAATCATTTCTCCTCTTACTGGCCACATAGCTAAAAAATTCCCTACGATTTTCTTTGGATCTTAGGGCCAATCTCCTCTCCTATTCCAGTTTTGCTTTCCTTACCACACTAATCACTCTTCTGGCCTGTGTCTTATATTCTTCATGCATCTTCTCTTCACTTGTCTCCTTATATCTCTTCCATAGCCTCTCTTTTGCATGCAGTTCCTGTTTAATATTGTTTGTCATCCACTTTACTCCAAATTGTGTCCTCTTTTTCACTCATGGTATACAACTTACCATTGCTGCTAACAAATATTCTTTCAGAATTTCCCACTCACTAATGATATCCTGGCCTTCCAATTCCTCCCTCCATGAAACTTCCCGACGTTGACATCTAAGAATATTATAATCACCTGCTTTATAATTCCACATAAGTTCCCGTCTCTTTGATACTCCTGCATGTCTATTCATTTTCCAAGTCAAAACCATATGGTCACTCTTTCCAACTGGTGGAAGAGATGTTATCTCAGTTATTATCAACTCTTCTGATGCTATAACCAAATCCAAAACTCTTGAACCTCTTGTTCCCTCTGTTACATGTTGCCTAAGACATTTGTCCCTCAAGAAGTCTAGAAATTCCATTCCCCTATTGCTACATGAATCTTCCTCTCTCCAAGTTATTCTACTGCAGTTAAAATCTCCCATAACAATCATTCTTCTTGCACTTGCCAAACTTAACTGTCTAAACATCTCCTGGTCCCCATCCTCTGTGCTCCTGGGTCTGTAGCAACACCCCACTAAATATCCTGTCTTTCCCACCTCTACCTCACACCATATGCTCTCAAAATCATTTGTCTCACTGCCTTCCAAAGCCTCCACTCTTAGAGGACATAGGTCGTCACTTATCATAAGCAGTACCCCACCACCACGCTTTTCCCCTCCTATCCTGCCAAAAAATGCTCTACCCAGCGACTTCTATTCCTGTTATTATATCCTCTTCTGTCAACCACGTTTCAGTGATTCCAATAATGTTTGGCCAGGCTGATGCTATCTGTGCCACCAATTCCTCTCCCTTATTCCGGATACTCCTGGCATTAGTATAAAGAATATAAATCTAGACTCCACTGGGCTCAGTGTTACCTGATGTCGTCTCTCGTCTCCCAAGTATCCATTCCCACAAGAGGCTACCCCTGCTATCATCCTCCCTGGGACACACTGACTCGTTCAGAACAGCAATCTCTCCAGATGCCATCCTTCCTCATTCAAATGTAAGCGGTCTCTCACATACAATTCCTCTCTTTCCTCAAACACACTCCAAGCATCCACATATACCAGTCCTCTCTGGTCATACATTCTAGCTATTATGTCATTCAATATTACTGATCTTCTGCTCAGTTCGGCATTATCATACCTAGGCAACACGCACACTATTTTTCCTCTCTCTGTCTTCTTCCGTACAGCCTCAAGCAAAAATCTCATATCTCTCGCTGCCCGACTTACATTACCACTCAAGTCATTTGTTCCTACCATCACAATCATCTCATCCACCCTTTCACCTCTCTTAATTGCTATAGCCACCCTTTCTATTGTTCCTCCTGGCAAACTCCTTACGCATCCTATCTTGAACACCACTGATCATTGAGTCGCCATACATTATACCTCTTACCATTCCCTCTCTCCTATTGTGTCCATTCTCTCATCTTCTTTCATTCCCATAGATCTCTCTCATTCCCTCTCCTCTACTGCTATTCTCACTTCTGTCATTCCCATACCTCTCTCTCTCTCTCTCTCTCTCTCTCCTACTACTGTTTCCATTCTCTCCTCTTCTAGCACTCCCATATATCTCTCTCTCATTAACTCTTTCCTACTGTTTCCATTTTCTCCACTTCTAGCACTTCCATATCCCTCTCTCGTTCCGTCTCTCCTACTGTTTCCATCCTCTCGTCTTCTAGCATTCCCATACCTCTCTCTCATTCCACCTCTTCTACCGTTTCCATTCTCTCCTCTTCTAGCACTTCCACATCCCTCTCTCATTCTGTCTCTCCTACTGTTTCCATGCTCTCGTCTGTTAGCATTCCCATACCTCTCTCTCATTCCCTCACTTCTGCTGTTTCCATTCTCTCCTCTCCTAGCACCCCTGTACCTCTCACTCATTCCCTCTCTTCTACTGTTTCCTTTCTCTCCTCTTCTAACACTCCCAAAATTCTCTCTCTCTCTCTCCCCCCTACTCTGATTCGCCTTGCATTTATCTCTTCCATTCTCCTGATCTTATCTTTCATACTTCTGCTCTCATTCACAAGACATTCCACCTCCTCTCTCAGCTCATTTATCTCCCTCTGCAGGTCAGTCACTCTTAATCTAAATTCACTCTCCTAAACAAAACCATCTCCTAAACTTTCACAGTCACTCACACCTTTCACACTATCAACTATTATTTTCTCATTCATATATGTATTTTTTTCATTCTCTCCTATCACACTGCTTGTCTTCCTACATTCATTCCCCGTTCCTGGAGCAACAAGGTCGGATATCGATATTTCTAATGCACTTATTTCCTCCAACTGCCTGCAATTTGTGCACATACGCTCTCCGCTCTCTTTCAAAGCAACATATCCAATTCCCGAGACGCATACATGCTGCAAGTACTACATGCCACAAAGTCTCTTATGATATTGCTTATAATAGAGTTCTTAAATGGCGGAGGACTTGGCGATACGCCACTTGTGACTGCAGCTGAATCCGCCATCATTCCTTACTGCCGAGTAGGGTAACCTTTAATAATTATTCAATTAATAAATTCTGTTAAATAAATAAGAAAAAAAGTACAAACAATTACAAGCAAAACAAAGCATTTAAGTACACTAAATATAATTAAATAAAATGAAATATAACTAAATACAGTAATGAAAACTTAGCTTCATTTTGTCTTCCACCGTTATGCATTTGATTCGGACGGTAACCAAAATATATTATATCGCGACAGCAACTCATTTCCAAAGAACAACCACTGAAGTACACTCGTATTCAGAGAAACAATTTAGCACTCAAAAACGGGTGGGAAACGGACTATTCACCAATTAAAAATCACTTTTAATGCATAGCTCAAATTCACTGCCACGTGCTACGGAGACGCTAAGTGGCGATTCAGCAGTTAGAATTGAAGGAAATACAGGAGTTAGATCACATGTAAAATAAGGGGTAAGACAACGATGCACATTATCTCCACTCTTATTCATTATCTATATGGATTGCATTATGAAAGAAAGTTGTTTAAAATCTGATATTAGAATCCTAGATATCAAGCTTAGCTCATTACTTTATGCAGATGTTGTTTTACTCCTAAACACATCCAGTTCAAGTCTCCAAGGTTCTCTAAGTAAATTAAATAACAATGTAATTCAGGAAGGCATGTTCAGGAAGTTTTTTCACTTTGTTATAAATTTAATTAAAGACCCAAAGAAATTATCCTGTTTAATTCTTTATCCAACAAAGTTTGTATGTGAAGTATCTTCACGACCTGGCTACTTGTGTATAGAGACTACTGACTTCACATTAATTATCTTATTATCTTATCATTATACACATCCTTTCAGATGTGTATAATGCTATACACTATGGAATGGGCTACTACCCAGTCTTTCCATTATTATTATTATTATCCAGGCCTCCATGGAGTCAAAAGACTCATCGTGGGAGTTCGTTTTTAGGAAATATAAAGTCTATCATACCACTCCTTGAACACATTAACCATCCCCACTCCAACCACTCTCTCAGGCAATGCATTACAAGGTTCAACCACCCTCCATGCAAAGAAACCACTCCTCACCCTCTTGTGCACAGCCTCCTTTCGTAACTTCCAGGGATGGCCTCTTGTCATCGCTCCTTCCCACCATTCCACCAAGTGAAAGAACTCACCAATGTCTACCTGTAACTGCCTCTCAACAGTTTAAAAGTCTCGATCATATCATCTCTCCTTCTTCTATCCACCAAGCTCTGCAGTCCACATTCTCTCAGTCGATCCTCATAAGTCATATTGTACAGTCCTGAAACTATCTTTGTTATCTGCCTCTGTACCCTTTCCACAGTCAATTTATCCCCTTCAAATCCTGGGAACTAAATCTGAGAACAATAGTCTAAGTGTGGTCTGATCAGTACCTTATACAACGAAATGATAACTCTGTTATCTCTGCAGGTCAGCCTTCTCTGTATTGCAGCAATCCTCTGAGTTACTCTCACCACCTTTGCAATATGCTCCCTGAATTTCAGTTTTCTATCAATCATTACCCCCAGATCTCTTGTCTTCGCTACCTCTTTCAGTACAGCTCCTCCAATCGAGTACACATCCTCCCAATGATGGATCCCAAACCTCAAGACTTTACATTTTACTGCATTGAACCGACAACCCATTTATTTGCCCATCTGTCTAGTTTATTCAAATCCTCTTGCAGGGCTGCCACATCTGGACTATTACTGATAACCCTTCCCTCACATCATCTGCGAACAACTGAATGTTCCCTTGTAATCCATTGACAATGTCATTGATATAAAGGTTGAACAATACAGGTCCCAGTACTGAGCCCTGTGGAACCCCACTTGTAACTTTCTGCTTCCTTGATATTACTCCACCATACACAACTCTCTGATACCTATCAGTCAGCCAATCCTGAATCCATTTGACTAACCCGACATTTAAACTCATGTGCTGCAACTTAAATAGCAGCTAATCATATGGCACCCTGTCAAATGCCTTTGCACAATCCAAAAAAATGGCAGTATATGCCTTTCCCTCATCAACTGCTTTTGTCATTTTATTATAATAAAAGTAAATTTGTTATAAAGAAATCTTGAATGTCTTCTGCCACAAACTTTCACAGTTGGGTACTGACAACACTTTGTGGTTGTCAGTACCCAACATCAACAAAGGAAGGAACATAAAGAAAATAATGTGAGTATCATGCTCATAAGTAATACAAAGCACAGGAAAGAAAGCTGACTAGTATTGTAAAAAAAGCCAAACCAGATTATGAGATGAAATAGCTAAGCAAGTCAAAGAAACTCTTTTGGATTTACCAAGGTGATTTCTAAATCCAAAAAAAGTTTTTTTCCTATGTAGCTAGTAAGAGGAGAATGATTATGGATGTATAACTTTAATTAATGCCAATCATAGGAAAGTAGCAGAAGCAAAAGAAATACCAAGTGATCACTTTGTACACTTATTCACTGACTTTGTCTGCCTAAATTCTTATTTAGGCAGACAAACTGGAAATGCGAAGCATATTGAAAAATGATTGGATGGCATGCTGGCCCATGTATTATGAGAATGTTCATGAGACATGGCACTTCCTCTGATGAAGGTATGTGTCATCTAAGGCTGAATTCTAGCAAGGTTTTAAGGAGTGGAAAGAGGGTAAGATAGTTCCATTACATAAATGTAGCTCCAAGGTAGAAGTAACAAATTGCAGAGCAATTGATATTTCATTGAAATTTTGATGAAATTGCCTTCCATGTGCTTTTTTGGTGAATTGTTCATTCAGTAATTTATATTTTCAATGATTTCTTGTTTTTTGACAAACTTCCTTTCAATAAATTGTTTTTTTTGGTAACTGTTTCACCAAATTGTTTTTTTGATGAATTGCTAGTGTTCTCTATTTTTTTCATAAAATTTTTTCTGATTAATTATTTTTTTTCCAGGAATTGCCTTTCAGTGAATTGTTTGTGAATGAATTGTCTCTCAGTGAACAGTGTAGTAAATTTTCTGCATTCCATGGAAGAGTGGAGTTTTGTGGTTTATGTAGTGATGCTTATTATTATTTAACACCTCCAGGGAGTCCAAAGACTCATCGAGGGAGAGCGTGACAACAGCATCGAACGATTTGTCCCCTTCCAACTACTAACCACGCTCAAACTTACTTAACTGAGCATTAGTAGCAGAGGCTCTACTGATCGGTATTATTAATATATAACTAGTAGGAAATTAACTTTGTGCAGTGTCACTATCTTCCCTTCTTTACACTCCTTATAAACCATTTTCAAAGGCTGATTATGAACAAATGACCTTGTGAGATGAAATTTTGTAGGTGGTATTGTACAGCTGTGTTCTGGTCATTTTGTTAAGATATTTAATGCTAATAAAAAATATATTATCAAGGGAGGAAATGTGGAAAAAGAATGGAAAGAAAAGACTGTAGATTGCTGAGCTTGAGATGCTTAGAATTCTTAATCATCTTAAGAATTAAGATTAATTCTTAATTTTAATCAACATTCAACAATCTTGCAGCATAATCAACAATCAGGCTGTAGGAGTGAACAAGATTGCACTGTACATTTGTTATTTTTTATATTTTAAAAATTATTGTATATTATATTCCCTCTTTTTTTTATATATATAGTTTATTATATTAACTATTTAGTTTACCGGCTGTGCCTTTGTTAATAATTATACTATATACTTATGAGGTGATTTATTATATAAATCTCTTTTTACTAACAATTATTTTTATTTTGACTCCGAGTGTCCCTATATGTTATTGTATTGCACAAAAGTTCACTCCAATTGGTGCAATGACTTTAACTATCTCTTTCAGAATCCAACTAATCATTGACTCAAAACCAAGTACAAAATAAACACATTTAATAAAACTAAAACAATAAATATACACTTCTAGCAATAATACACAACTATAACTATAGATTATATGGATCCAAGGCCTTATTTAAAAATATAAACTTACTCTTAAGACTAAACACTTTTTCTTTCACAATCACAAAAAAATGTTCATAGTCTTTTTCTCTTTCTGTTAAGGCTCTTTTCCAGAAGTTAAACAGCTCTGTACTTCATTTTCAGGATCCTTTTCATCAATCAATGTAACACACATAAAAGTCTTCTTGACTAAATCTTGTTTCCTTTTAGTAGCAATACTCATCAGATCATGCATCCTTAATACCTATAAATCTTTTAATCAATATATTTTCTAAACATTCACTTTCAGGCATCCTTAATACTTATAGAACTTCTTTATCAATATTTTCTCTAAGAAAAACATTCACTTTAGAATGTAAGCAACAAGTTCTTCTTTCATTCACAATACTAAATGACAGTCTTAACTTTTTCCACTTTAAAAAAACTTACAGTTCCAAGATTCCCTTTTATTCATTACTTATTCCTCCTTGAAACCTATTATTTCCACTATTCCTTTTTCAGAATACACTATAAAATTTCTTCCGACTGCCACACACAAAAAAAATCAAGTTCCTTCCAACTTGAATATTTACCGGCCAGTGTTCTAAAAACTTCCGAACGCTCTCTTGTTTACAACCGTTACTTGGATACTCAACGCTTTCCTTGTCAGCTGTCAATCACACATCAAATCCTCTCCGGGAGCATGCGCACTCCACAAAAGTCAGAAACTACGCACTGCAATAAAATGGCTGACTCGCTGTATCCATTAGCGCTAAGAGA
This sequence comes from Typopeltis vanoorti, assembly GCF_054136105.1. Taxonomy (NCBI): domain Eukaryota; kingdom Metazoa; phylum Arthropoda; class Arachnida; order Uropygi; family Thelyphonidae; genus Typopeltis; species Typopeltis vanoorti. Next base: position 29,473,965 of record NC_143559.1, on the reverse strand, counting down.
AAGTCTTTCACAAAACACAAAATTCAACATTTTTAAACCACAACAAACTTTCTTATAAGTAACACAAATATTCAGTTTAGTAAGTACATCAAATTTTTTTACTTCTTTACATGTTACTTCTAATATAACATTTTCATAACGAGCACATCACAAGTGCAGACACTGCGTGTATGAAAACAAAAGTAACAAGCATAATTAATACGTAAAAATATTCAGAATTTTTAATATAATTATTTTTACACATTCATGTTATGAGAATGTACTAAAGAATTAATTACATCCTTAACTGTTGTTGATACTTGTGGATAAAATGATTTATAAGGAGTGTAAAGAAGGGAAGATAGTGGCACTGCACAAAGTTAATTTCAAAACAGAACTATGAATATGAAACTATTGACCACTTGGCATTTTTATAGTGGTAATTGAAATATTGGAAAAGACAGTTAAGGATGAGATACAGAAATGGGTAGTTGATGGCAAAATAATACTCATGTTGGCTTTCATAAAATTGAATTGGAGATTTTGTATTAATGATATAGTAATACTTTATAATAAAATGATGGTAGTTAACAAGAGAAAGGTACATACTTAATACCTCTACATTTTGCATAGGATTTTGACAGCCTTCAACATAGCAAATTAGTATTTTTTTTTGTTATTATTTTGCTCCCACCCACAAAAGCTTACTTGCAAACCAATAGCACATTTTGTACTGTGGGTTGGCTAAGGATTTTTTTCTATTTTTACCAATTTTTATATTTTTTTCAAGTCCCTTCAGGCTTCCAATAAGCAGGGCAGTTGTCTCACACAGAGCAATGAAATTCATCTCCCGTCTAGACAATCACAGACATCCAAGCCCATGATGGAATATGAACCCACAGCCTGCTAGTTGGAGAGCAGGTATGCTAACCACTCTGCCAACCAGGAATGGAATTCGATTGCTTGCATAGCCAATGAATTCAGTGGCATTGGAATTGGTTGCCTGATAAAAATCAAACATTTATTGCATCCAGTAGTGATTCTATTCTTGAGAGACACTTGTGACATGAAATTAAGAATTATCAACACGTTAGCACAAGAATATTTTAATATTTTCCAAATATTTCAGTCTGAAATGAACAGACTATCATCAGTGGCTTGATAGGAACAGTTTTTACAAAGTGGAATACAAACAATTGATCATTCAAAAATAGAATGAGCTGCATGATGTTACATTGCTAAGCACTAAAGAGAGGTAAATTTCATCAGAGTGATGAATAAATTATAGGTATCAATTCACAATTTCATACAATAATCTTAATTTAGAAATTCAGTTAAAGATAACATTAGACTAATGTAAGAATTAGAAGATCTCAATTGAAAAAAAAAAAAAAAATTTGTGTTATCGGGATTAAACTTTTCTATATTTTTGACAAGAATAGGCAATCAGCCAATTTTTGACAAGGATAGGCGATCAGCTGGTCTGGTTGGCCGAGTGGATAGCGTATCCGCTTTCCAGCCAAAAGGCTGCGAGTTCAAATCCCGCCATGGGCATGGATGTTTGTGAAAATGTGATTGTCTCTGTGGAAATACCAGTGGTAATCACCGGTAGATGGTGTTGGTGTAGTTGCAGTCAGTTGGTGAATGGTGGAGATGGAGTTGTAGAGGAAGTTCCCTCCCTTGATGAGTCGTTGGACTCCCTGGAGGTGTCAAATAATAATAATAATAATAATTTCGATTCAAGTTAGGGTGTTGAAGTAAGTCCTCGGCACTCTCTTTGAATAGGCATTCGAATTTATAGCGACATCCGTGTAGAAGGCGAGTCCTGGACCAGAGAATCTATCCCATGTTGTGCCAATCCAGATTTATTGGATTTGTTGTGAAGAATGTACGATTGATGTTCTTGTATTCATTTTTCTATAGAGCATCCTGTTTGTGCAAAAGTGCAATCTGTTTGTAACAACAGATTGCAGTTACACGGAACTTGATATACACCAGGCAGCGACGTAGTTGAGTGTTTATCTTTAGAAGAGCGAAGTAGCTGGATATTTTATTAAGTGGCTGTTAAATCATATTTATTCAGAATTCTTGAAATTGGTTCTGAAAGTCCGGAAATATATGGAATTGGAACTCAACGTATTGATTCTTTGTTGTTCTGGATTGGATTGTAGGAATCGAACAGATGTTATGTAGTCTTTGGAAAGCCATTTAATTTCATGTAATGTTTGATAGTGAAAAGTTCTTCCTTTAATTTGTGTGTTGTTGAGCAATTAGTTCTAGCTTGTCGAATTAAACATTTTATGATTCCTGTTTTTTGATAAGAATGATGAGCAGATTGTTTGAGAATGTAATGTCCAGTAAAAGTGGGTTTTCTGTAAACTGTTATTGTCAGAATACTTGAAGGCGAGTGGATGAGAAGGATGTCTAAAAAAGATAACCTGTCTTTTTCAATCTCTTTTCTTTTCTTTTCAATTTCTTTTCTCATGGTAAACTTGATACGAGGGTGTAACAAATTGATTTTGGCTAAAAGGGAAGGTAAGGAATCTCTGTTGTGAGGCCACACTGGAAAAATGTCATCTATATATCTAACCCAAAAGGAAGGTTGAGGGTATATAGATGAAAAAAGGATGTCTTCTAGATGCTCCAAATAAAAGTTGGCTAGAGCAGGTGAAAGTGGACTTCCTATGGCTGTTCCTTCTACTTAGCTGTAGAATTTATTTTGACACAATAAATATCCAGAGTGCATCACGAAATCCAATAATTTTACAATATCTTGTGGGAAGATGTCAGCAAGTAAATGTAAAATTTCTTTGAGAGGTACGTTTGTGAATAGGGATTCTACATCGAAGTTCACCATAAGATCCATAGGTTGTAATGAGATATTTTTTAATTTGTTTAAGAAATCAGAAGAGTTTTTTTAAAAGTAGTGCAATTTGCCTATATGTGATTTCAATAATTTTGCTAAATTTCATAATTTAGCAAAACTGATCTCATAAATAAATTTCTTATGAGATCAGTTAATTCACCTTCAGTTAAATCCCTTTATAAATCTTCCTGTTTTCCTAGATGGCATTCAAACCTTATATCTTTCTAATCCAAGAGCATATGTCATCATCCTTTCACCTTCATTTGTGCAGCTGCTTGCAATGGAGGATGCAGATGTTCTTGAATTAATTCATAAGAATAAAGAATAATAATTTTATATTGATTGTTTGTAGGAAATTTAGAAATGAGAATTTCTCTCCTTTTCATAAAGATGAGAAAAAACTCTGGAGATAAGAGGCTGGTAACAAAAGTAAAATCAGAGTTGTAACATGTCAACTGTGAAGACAGGTTGAGAAAATGTAATCGTTAGACCTTATTAATAAGAACAAAAAAGCTGATGTAATCAAGACATAAATTTTTGAGAGGAATTTACCAGATGAATGGGATCTTTCAAAGAACAAAATAAAATTGACAAGAACAAGGGGCAAGTCCCAGAAGTTGTAGAAGTATGTGGTAAGCAAGGAAGCATGATTTCTTTATGTTGGATTTTGAATTAGTTGAATATATTGCCAGGGAGGAAGAGGAGGAAGATTAATGATTGCACGCACAGTGAATGAATTTAAAGTGTAACATGACAGATATTGGGGTAGTTAGTATGGACTTGGTGCAGCATGTTGATCATGTGAAGTCTGTTAATAATAATAGTGATGATGAAAATAATACCAATTATTGTTGTCCTCGTTGACCCATGGTTAACATACCCACTCTCCAACCAACAGACTGTGAAAAAGTGTCATGTCTGGTCTCTAGAGCAGGATTTCCGTGTTTTATATATATATATATATAAATATTAATTTAAATGACTATAACACCGAGAATAAAAAAAGAATAAGGTTTAATAGTGACACACTACTAGTTTTATTGAAAAAATCAACTTCTTCAGGTGTCAAATACAAAGAATTATATAAAAAATAACCGAAACATTATAAAATAACAACAACAGATCTAATATAAAAAACTGTAGTGCAGTTTAAAAAGGAAAACGTGCTGAAGTTCCAATTGAAGTTGACTACGTGTGTGAGCTATCGCGAGTGCGCCAATACTGGACAGCAAAAATGTGCGCATCAGATAAATTGTAGCTGAGGCTGTTATTCATATGGGTTGAATCGAGGGATATTTCATTAGATTCAAGTATCTTTCTCTTGAGTTCATCATAACAAGTATGTATATTGGACGTTTGAGACCAGTCTAAGAGGTGTTGGCGGCTTTCGTCGGAGTTTATAGAGGATAGACCGTGGCTTGAGAGAGTGCTGGCTCGGGTCCTATTGTAGGATATGTCTCTTTCGTGTTTCTTCAATACATAAAAGGACAGATTTAGCAGTCTGACCGTAGTATGGTTTGCCACATTCACAAATGATCTTGTAAACTCCTGGATACTGAAGAGAGAGAGAGATGTTTTACTTTAGGTCTACTAAGTATGGAGTGAAGTTTAGGAAACGTAGCGAAATATGTTTTATCGAAACTAGCCATTAAATCTGAATTGTTAAGTTTGAAGTCTTTGAATGTAGCTACGAAGTCAGCTTAATTTTTTATTTAAGAGAAGGATTTCCCTGTTAGATTTTTCAAGGAAGATGCGAGATATTTAGACAAGTTGTAAGTAGGTGAGTTGATACCTTCAACAATTGGTCTAAGGGGGTGTGCACTTTATGGATCTTTGGGAGTCTGTATAATCATAGGTTTGCTGATGAATAGATCTGAGGGAAAGACGGTTGTTCCTTGGTAACTGTGAGATGGTATTTAGCAAATCGTTGGTCCTATTCTGAACTAAACAGTGACCCTACAAGAGAATTGCACAATAGTTTCTCTTTTCATGAATGTTCCTACCCAAGAAGCTCTCAATCTTCCCAAGAGCAAATTATCCAAGAAATTCTTTTCCTTACTTTCTCACTGTGTTATTTCAGGATACTTCAAATTTGAGGATAAGATCTTTAAACAGAACTCAGGATTTAGCTATGGGTAGTCCACTCTCACTGGTACTTGCTAATATATTTCTTGAAGACTTTAAAGAAAAGGCGATTAATTCCTCAACACTTAAACCCAAAATCTGGTACCGTTTTATAGATGTTTTCCTCATTTGGGAACACGGTTTAAACAACCTCAATATTTTTCTAGATCATCTTAACAACTTTCATCAGAAAATTAAATTCACCTTGAACCAGAATCCAACAACTGTCTTGCTTTTTTGGACTTATTTTGGACTTTTTTGGATGCTCTGAAAATATCAAAATCTCGATTTTTAGAAAGCCCACACACACACACACAGACAGATACCTTCATGCTTCCTCCCATCACTACTCTCCCCAGAAATTTGGTATTATTTCATCCCTGGGACATCGAGCCAGATCTTTATTAACAGACAAAATGGAGATTAAAAATGAACTTAATTTACTAAAAAGTACCTTTCTCAACAATGGCTTCACTCTTAAGAATATTGAAAAATTTCTCTCTCACTGTCGTTTACCTACTATTGAAGTTTCTTCTTCCCCAAGAGCATATATATATATATATATATATTTGCCATACATCAGCTCCCTCTCTCCCAAACTGGCAAAAATTCTTAAAAAGTTCAACATTAAAACATATTTCGCTATTTCAAAGTTTTTAAAGTTTCCTAAACTTCGCTCCATACTTAGTAGACCTAAAGTAAAAAATCTCTCTCTTTAGTATCCAGGAGTTTACAAGATCATTTGTGAATGCAGCAAACCATACTACGGTCAGACTGCTAAATCTGTCCTTTTACGTATTGAAGAACACAAAGTGACATATCCTACAATCGGACCCGAGCCAGCGCTCTCTCAAGCCACATTCTATATCTCTATAAACTCTGACGAAGGCCGCCAGTACCTCATTGACTGTTCCCAAACATCCAATATACATACTTGTTATGATGAACTCGAGAGAAGGAACTTGAATCTAATGAAATATCCCTCGATTCAACCCATATGAATAACAGCCTCAGCTACAATTTATCTGATATTACACATTTCTACTGTCCAGTATTGGTGATCTTGCAATAGCTCATGCACGTAGTTAACTTCAGTTGGAACTTCAGCATGTTTTCCTTTTTAAACTGTACTACAATTTTTTATATTAGATCTGTTGTTGTTATTTTATAATGTTTTGGTTATTTTTTATATAATTCTTTGTATTTAAATTATACATGTTTTGGTCATAAAGTATTACAAAATGAAGATTTATTGTTACATAGACCATATATTTACAACGTACTTAAGCTCTTACAAATTGCCTACCGGTTTCGCTAGTAACTCATTTTGTAATTCTTTGTATTTGACATCTGAAGAAGTTGATTTTTCAAAGAAACTAGTGGTGTCTCACTATTAAACCTTATTCTTTGTTATTCTCGGTGTTATAGTCATTTAAATTAATATTCATAGCATTATTTACTGAGTAAATATGAACTCCAATATATATATATATATATATATTATTATTATTATTTGACACCTCCAGGGAGTCCAAAGACTCATCGAGGGAGAGTGTGCCAACAGCATCGAACGATTGTCCCCTTCCGACTACTAACCGCGCTCAAACTTACTTAACTGAGCCATTAGTAGCAGAGGCTCTACCAATCGACCAACCTTTGCCGGCAAGATATATATATATATATATATATATTAGGGGGGTGTATATTCAGGGGCAGTCACAAATAAGGACACCTAGACATACAGATGGTGAGCAGGTCAAATTCTTAGCATTCCAGTAATTTTAAACCACCCAGAAGGCGAGGCAGGGTGTGCACTGAGACAAAAGTATCCAGAAATTACTGGCTGTGATTGTTTATTGTGTCAACGAGTCCAATTGAATGTTGTCATTTGTCATGAGTTGCTGTTTTTGTTTTCTGAGTTCATCTGTTTTGCCTGCGTGAAGTGTGAACTGATGTATTTAGGACACCGAAAATAAGTTTTTAATATGTAATTTTCTATAAATATTTATAACTTTCTTGCCCATATTTACAATGGGAAACAGTGTCAACGATCTACTGAATATACCATTCTCTGTGATAGCTTTTGCAGATTGTGTGGTTGTGGTCGAAGGAGGTAAGCCTCATCCTCCTCTTTCAAATTTAGTGAGTAAGCACAAAGATGCAAAAACTGAGTACATAAGACACCTCTATTTCACAATATGTGTGTTTAACACATTGTCCCCCACACTATACAAATTTAGTTACAATTGATTGATAAAGTATTCAAAGTTATCCTACAATTAATTGCATTGGACCAATTAAATTGAGCACTGGTGATTTTAAGATTTGCACTGTGCACTCTTAAAACGTTTATACATTGATAAAAATGCAATCATAGTCAAATTGACATGAATTTTGTAGCACATGTTGCATAAGCCACACATCAGCACATGCAACTGAAATGGGCACACGACGCCACTGATATATACATAAGTAAAATAAAAAATAATAAAGAACTCTTATCCCATTTGCAGTACTAATCTACTATAGGTTTACCGTTTTGTGTAACTCCTGTCATGAGCAGGAGTTACACAAAACGGAAAAAATACCATATATGTTAATCGCAAACTCTTAGTTTCATAGAAGAAATTGCTTATTATTTTTATAACTGAGATATTTATGGATACGTATATCCCTTATATATAAATATACTAAGTTTATGCATTTTGAAATAAGAAGTAAAATAAAAAATAACAAAAAATTCCTTAATTCACCCACTGTACTAATGTTTTATATATAACTTTGTTTAATTGGTCAACCTATAATATGTTAGTACTGTGTATGAGAAAAGATTTGAGAAAGGAGGAAGTTGTTTACATTATATTTGAAGGCCTGTCTGTGCCTTGCATTCCTAAGGAAACACATGGTAAGGGAGGCTGTTCCAGAGTATACAGTAGTACCAGGAATGGAGTAGGAGGAAGAGAAACTTGTTCTGTGAATATGGAGTTGGACTGTCGAGGGGTGTTAGGTGGCAGCTGCATGCATTTCATTGGATTTGGTATAGGGATGGAGAATTATTGATGTTAATCTGATGAACTTATAAATACCTTGGAACTATTTATAAGTGTATACAGTTGATACTAAACAACTGTGTGAGAGCAGTTGGAGTGCACTGGTTAGAGATGAGTCATTCATCAGTCTGATTACTGTCTTTTTTTATTGCATGAAGTGTTTTTAGGGACTATTAGGGACATCATCTCAAATGTGTGAGCAGTACATGATGGATACGTGGATAGGCTTATGTGTCCGTCAGACATGTTGTAATAGATTTAACGGTATTGATATGAACACAGATGGATAAGAAAATAACTATTTATTAACTTAATTGTGGTTGTCTTACATTTGTAACAAACTTTATGTTGTGTGCTCTGAAGATGCTGGATATAATACCAGCGAAATATTAGCTTTTAAGTTAATAAATAGTTATTTTCTTATCCATCTGTGTTCATATCAATACTGTTAAATCTATTACAACATGATGGATGAGTAGATTTGGAGGTTAATAGCTGTTCAGAGGTAAAGTAATGCCCTGAGCAAAAGAGGACTCCTGATTTTTTGGATGCCAAGGAGGCAGTTGTTGTAATATGTTTATGCCAGGAGAGGCTAGATATTAAGGTAATCTCAAGAAGAGCAATCTCATCTTGTCTAGTGATTTGGATGCTGTTGAAGGTAAGGCTGGAAGAATATGGTTCTTTTTTTGGGGAGGGAATAAGGCAGAACTGTGTTTGGCATTGAAATTGACAAGGTTATCCAAAACCCCATTGAAGAATGGTTTGGAGATCCGAATTCAGGGTTGCAGAGGTTGTTTCTCTGTGAGTTGTGCTGGTTTGTGTGGTGAAAGGTTTGTCAAATGACAAGGAGGAATGTAGTGTACTGTCATTGGCATAACCATGTATTGAAGTTGTGGTCAGCTGCAGTAGGTCGTTATTGTAGAAAGAAGAAAGTGGTTGAAAAGACAGAACCTTGCAGGACATCTGCATTAGTTTGTGGTTAGAAGATGAGGAACTGTCCACTATCACATGCAACTTGCATCCAGTGAAAAAATTGGCAATTCATTTGCAGAAGTCATAGGATAAACCAAATGATGGGAGCTTATTTAAAAGACACTTGTGCCAGACCCAGTGGAAAGTCTTGGAGATAACCAGTGTAACCACTTGTTATTTGCCAAACTTTTCCATGGTTATACAGAAGTATAACCATGGAAAAGTTATACAGAAGTTATACAGAAGTAGGTGATATAGGTTAGTGGAGCCTCTATTGATCGACATTTGCAAAAACTATACTGGCAGTTGTTTATTATAAGTATGTTCAAAGTAGCTTAGGAATTGGGTGTTGATGGGGGCCTCCATTACGTTGGAGAGGATTGAGATCAGAGAGATTGGATAGCAGTTTGATAGTAAGGTTTATCACCCTTCTTGGGAATAGCTTGGATGTTGGATAATTTCCTGTGTTGGGTAGATACCAGTAGAATAAGTGATCATAAAAATGGCAATACATAACAGGAGTCAATTCTAGAGTGCAAATCTTCAGGACAGTTGCAGGAATGCCATCAAAAATAGAGGAGCGTTTTTAGTATCTAATTTAGACAGGATTTTTCTAATCATGCGGTGTGTTGGGGGGGGGGGGAGAACATGTCTACCAAAATCATTTATGTATGCATTTGAGGAAAATTATGATGCCAAGAGATTAATGCAATAGATTCATCTTAGTGCAGTAGCAGTGGAAACAATGTCGTGCAAAAGTTCTGGCCAACTGCTTTGGTAAGAGACCAAAAGTCGCACCTGCTATTTGAGCATGATGCAAGTTTCCTGCTTTGGAAATCAATTTTTAATGTGATGATTTTCTTGTGTTTGTTTTGGGTTTTGGTATATATGATTAAATATATTAATCATAAACTCTTGGTTTAATATAATAAATAGTTTATTTTTATAATTGAAATATTTATATTATTTACACATGACTATGCTACTTATATATAATGTATTAAGTTACAGTTTTGAGTAGAATGTGTGTGTGTGTGTGTGTAGGGGGAAGATAGCATTATGATTTCAAGTGGCTTTAAGATTCTTCACAAGAATGCTTTGCATGCCTCCTTTGATGTTTGATAATAGATCAAAAAAGAAAAAAGGTAGTACTTTTTTTTTTGCTGTAGCAGTAATTGATTTGTATATATTATCAATACTGGCATTGGAGGAAATGAAATGAACCCAGGAAGTCAGCTATGTCTTTAGGACATTGCTGTGATATCTTCTGAATGATAAGGTATGCAAGCATATTGCCATTTATTTTGCTGTCATCATCATCATTGTCAGCCCTCTATGCAGTTATGAGGAGCCTCACTACAAGTGGTCTATTTGTAGAACTTGAATCTACATGAAAGACACTACGGTGTCTTTCATATCACTCATTAGACTTATTCATTATATGTATTCTCACTATCCAATCAGGAAATTCATTCCATACATTACTGCTCACCTACTTCTTCCTTGCTCACAACTTCCTCTTGCATCTTTTAGAAATGCCTCTTGCCTTTGCACCTTTCCTGTGTTCTGGTCTGTGAAAAGTCTTCCTAGTATCTGATCAATACTGTTCAACAACTTATGTCTCATTCATATCATCTCCTCCTATCTACCAAATGCTGTACATAACATTTCCTCAGTCTGGCTTCATAGTTGAACTATGAACTATGAGGACTGATTGAAGTCCTAAAATTATTTGTGTTATCTGCTTTTGTATAAATGTTTGTCTGTGCAGGATCTTATACAACAGAGTTCCTAGATCCTTATCTCTGCTGATCAGTGTCCTTGTTCAGCAGTCTTCTGCTTTATCTTTGTCACCTATGTAACGTGTCCTCTGAGCTTCACAACTACATTCACCATTACTCTCAGATTCCTTTACACCTCCACTTTCTCCATTATCGATCCATCAATATGAAACTTTCTATCTTAGATGCCAAAGTTAAAAAGCTTATCAATTAAAAATATTCCCTTAACTATGCTAAATTGTATCCATATTCTTTCACTCAATTTCTAGCTTATTCAAATCCATATAAATTAAGTGGATATTAAATTCAACATCATTTCAAAGCCGAATACAGAAACTATAAAAGTTTCATGCAAAAATTGACCAGAGAGCTTGCAGGAATACACCACCGCCATACTCTGAGTTGCCCTAGCCGAACCTTATAGGAAGTGACGAACGCTCAAAGTGCCCATATATTCGCCTCCTATTGGTTCATTTTGATAAGGTTTCACTAGTCAGACAGCTGTTTCAGATTCATTGGTTTCCATCAGAGACTTAGGTAGAAACCCAAGAGAGCAAAAACTCTCAGTACTAAGGAACTTGAAGAGTCAGAGAGGTGTATTTTCTGTAAGCGAACTCTCAGTCAGTGCTTAAAGTGTTTACTAAAATAAAGAGCGAAAAGGCTTCATTTTGGCTAGGGCAACGTAGTATGGCAGTGGTGTATTCCCGCAAGCTATCTGGTCAATTTTTGCACAAAACTTTTATAGTTTCTGTATTTGGCTTTAAAATGATGTTGGATTTAATATCCACTTAATTTATATAATGTTGCGCCGAAACGAAGCCTTTTGGCTCTTTATTTAAGTAAATACTTTACATACCGACTTCGTTTATGGAAAATACACCTCTCTGACACTTCTTCCTTAGTACTGAGAGTTTTTGCTCTCTTAGGTTTCTACCTAGTCTCTGACGAAAACCAATTAGTTTTAAACAGCTATCAGACTAGTGAAACCTTATCAAAATGAACCGATAGGGGGCGAACATATGGATGCTTTGACGTTCATCACGTCTTATAAGGTTCGGCTAGGGCAACTCATAGTATGGCGGTGGTGTATTCCCGCAAGCTCTCTGGTCAGTTTTCACATGAAACTTTTATAGTTTCTGTATTCGGCTTTGAAATGATGTTAGATTTAATATCCACTTAATTTATATAATTTTTTGCTGAAATGAAGCCTTTTGGCTCTTTATTTTAGAAAATATTCAAATCCTCCTGAATAGTAATAGCATCAGCATCATTACTAGTAATTCTCACATACCTTGCTCTGTAACAATATCACTGATATAAAGGTTGAATAGTATTGGACACAACAGTAAGCCCTGTGGAAAAAGAAAAGCGAAGTCACTTATAACTTTCTTTTTTTTTTTTGTACTTCTCCTCATATACTACTCTTGGTGGTACAGGAGTATAACCATGAAAAAGATGAGCAGAATGAGATTATTCCATTTAGTGCCTGTTTACACAGTATCATTATAGAGCATAAAGGACAACTCGTATATGCATATTTGGAAAGACTATTAGTATTGAAAAGATCAAGAATACAGGAAGAGAGAGAGAAGGGTCGTTTCCTAACTGATTTTGGAAAAAAATTTTCTTTGGTTGGATTATTACTAATTTTTAGGTTTTTGGGTTTTGTAGAAGATAAGTTTTTATTATCTATAGGTACTATAATTACTTAGCTTGTTATTCCTAGTGTTAGCAATGAATTGGAAGGTAGAAAGATGCAGTCTTGGTGTCAGATTGGTGTTTTCTTCATAATTGGCATAGACAGTCTCATGGCCATATCAATGCCTCATTGGGTTTTGTCTGTATACCACTAATTATTCCTTACAGTTATGTCAAGAAGGAATGGGGATAAAGGGAGAGAGATGCTCCCCCATAATAATGTATCTTTACTTGATTTTAATATATCCATTAAAAGCTTCAGTGATTATTTTTTATTATCAGTAATATACAGTTAATGAAGTTATAACATTCATTGCTTTATGCTGCATTTGTCATTTCTTGTAAGTGGAGTATAAGTGAATACTAATTTGATTTGATTGTTAGCTGGGTTCTGTCTTTGTTTCTCCCGATTCTAGTTTTCAGTTATTATAAACTAAGGAGTTATATTGGCCTAAGTGGAGAGGGAAGAGTTTTGAATTTATGTAACTCACATTAAAATTTGGCCCTACCTTAAATGGCTGCAATTTAGCAAGATAAGTTTATTAGTTCATATTAGTTAAATATGTATTGTGAATTATTGTTCAGTTTATTTTATTTTTCTCTTGGTTTTCTTTTTCCCAGCAAGAAGCAGCAGTACAAGCTAGCAAAGTATTGTGATGAAATACTTGGAGATCTGTTACTGCGGGAACCACTACCAAGCTATCCAGTATGTAAGAGAAAATGTATGAGAAAATAATTTTTCCTTTCCTCAGACTAAAGGATATTTTTTGCCCTCTTTCTAAAACTGATTAGATTAATTGCTTGCCAAATGGTCAGTGAGATACATTCTTGAAAAGCTCAAATATGTTGACAGTAATATTGATAATAATAGTGTTCTTAGGGGGGGGGGAGTAAAGGTAGGTTGTGCTTTACCAATATACTTATGTACTGCAATGAGATGAAAAACCATTGTTAAAGGGAGATGCATATATAGTTGTATACTCAGATTTTGCAAAGGCTTTTGATAGATTGCCACACTAAACTGAATGGTTAACTAAACTAGAACAGTTGGAGGTCAGATATTAGATTTGTAAGTTGGATAGGTGATTGGCTATCAGATAGCTCAGCACGTTGTGTGTGGGGAGTGTGGTATCCTGAAAGAAGTAAGTCATTAGTAGCGTGCTGCAGGGATCTGTTTTGGGGTCCCTTATTGTTTAATTTTTTATGTACATGACATTGGAACAGGTTTGCAGATGTTGGGAGTTTTTCCACTTGGTTATACTATAAATTAAAGATACCAAGAAATTATATACTTGGTTTAATCCTTTATCCAAGTGTAAGCAACGAAGTTTGCACTTGAAATATAATCAGGAGTGGGGAAACTCATATATAGAAGCTAATGACTTCACATCACTTGCCTTAGTATCCCATAATGCTTTATACATACCTTTATACATAGCAATATACATACCCATAAATCTTTATGGGTATGTATATTGCTATGTATTATGGAAAGGGCCACTACCCAGACCGGTTTCGACCTTTATTGAGGTCTCGTCAGTGGGAGCCAGGCCCAGAGGTTATACTAAGAATGAAGTAATGCTGAAGTCATAGTTTCATATACAAGTAGCCAAAAGTGTCAGACCTTATTATTAAAATTAATATTATTATTAATTAATTATTATTAATATTTCAGGTGTAAATTTTGTTTGCTTACACTTGGATAAAGGATTAAACCAAATATATAATTTCTTGATATCTTTAATTTATAGTATAATTAAGTGAAAAACTTCCATCACCTCTTTTTAATCTTTTGGCTACTCGTATATGAGAATATGACTTTGGCATTACTTCGACCTTAGTATCACCTCTCGGTCTGGATCCCACTAACGAGACCTCAATAAAGGTCAGAACCGGTCTGGGTAGTGGCCCGTCCCATAATGCATACATTATACATAAGGTTATGTGCTTTGTATTATGGGATACTAAGGCAAGTGATGTGAAGTCATTAGCTTCTATATATACGAGTTTCCTCAGTCCTGATTATATTTCAGGCACAAACTTTGTTTGCTTACACTTGGATGAAGGATTAAACCAAGTATATGATACAAAGTTGTGAAATTTATATGCTGTAACCATAATCTCTTTATTTCTTCACCCCAAGGTCCTCTTCAAGTTTGCCACAATCTGATGTGGTGAATTCACAATTTGAGCAATGTGATTTCTAAACACTATGACCTAACATAAGAATCTGAATAGACCATATAATTGGGCAAGTGGGTAGAACTCACTTGCATGGAGAGCAGTTGGATAGTGCATTCTGTTGAATGAATAGAATGTTGAATGTGTTTAGGGCAGTGGTTCCCAAACTTTTTCGTACCAAGATTTTTCCACACACTGCCCAAAGTAAGATACTTCGGGCACTGTTAGGTAGGCCATAGGCCTACCCAACAGTTGTAGTGTGCTGTTGGTGTGGTTATTTCAGTAAAAATAGTAGAATATTTCACAGCACCTCAGAACCTACAGTGCACAGTTTGGGAATCACTGGTTCCAGTAATATCCTTATCCCCATGAAAACCAGGTGACCAAATCTATGCACAATAATCCATAAGAGGCTGTATCAATGCTACAAGGTACAAGGTTACAATGTAACCATAACCTCTTTATTTCTTCACACCAAGGTTCTCCTCATGTTTGTCATAATCTGATTTGATAATTTCACAATTTGAGCAATGTGATTCTTAAACACTATGACCTAAACATAAGAATCTGAATAGACCATATAAGTGGGCAAGTGAGTGGAACTACCAGATTTGCTTACAAAATTTAAGGTTTTGAAATTTTGTAAGCAAACATGAAGGAGATGAGCAACCTAGAAGTGATGGTGAGCATGATCCTGCAATTTAGGGATCACATTGCTCAAGTTGTGAAATCATCACATTAGATTATGGCAATGATGAAATGGACCTTGGCATGTAGAAGTCAAGACATAATGATTGCATTGTAACCTTGTACATTGTAGCCTTGATCCAGCTTCATATGGATTATTGAGCACAGATTTGGTCACCTGTGTTTCATGGGGGATAAGGATATTATTGAAAAGGTTCCAGAGAAATTTACGAAGGTGGCTTTCGACCAGAAATGCTCAAGTATGGAGGTATAAAAGTCTTACAGTGGCTGCACTGCATAGTTCAGAAAGCCTTGACAGAGGGACGAATTCCAGATGATTGGAGTAGAGCTCTCATAGTACCCATATATAAAAAAGGAAATAAAACTGAATGAGAGAATTACAGAGGTATTTCTCTACTGAGTGTTCCTGGTAAGATATATGTAAGTATACTTGAGAAACGGTTGAGAAGAATTGTGGAAGACAAGCTTGGTGAAGAATAAGCTGGAATCAGGCCAAATACAGGTTGTCAGGATCAGATTTTCACTTTACGACAGATAGTTGAGAACTCATGGGAATATAGCAAAGATCTGTATTTAAGTTTTGTAGATCTGGAAAAGGCATATGACAAGGTGCCAAGAGAGAAGCTATTCGATACACTACAGTTATATGGTGTAAATGGGGCATTATATCAAGCAATACTTAGTCTTTATTTCAGTTGTAAGTCAGCAGTTAGAATTGAAAGTACATGAAGATGGTTTAATGATAAATCTTGTATCAGACAAGGATGTACATTATCCCCTCTGTTATTCATTATCGATATGGATCACATTATGAAGGAAAGTGGTATTAAACCTGATTTCAAATTTGGAGATGTTAATCTCAGCTCTTTGCTTTATTCAAACGATGTTATACTTCTAAATAAATCCGCTACATGTCTGCAACATTCCCTGACTAAATTGAATAACTGTTGTAGCAGATATAGTATGAAGGTCAGCATTAAAAAGACAATGTAAATAGGCAGATACATTGAAAATATCAACTGCATTGTGAATGGAGAACCTATAGAACAAGTAAAACATTTCAGCTACTTAGGCATGATTTTTAGTGAAGATGGTAAATTAAATAATGAAATATTATTATTATTATTATTATTAATATTATTACCCCAAGACTTCATGCAGTCAAAGACTCATCTGGGAGGTCCTTTTATCACACACACATCTCATCATACTGAGCCTTAAACACACTCAAACTCCTTGCAGACACCACACTCTCAGGCAAGGCATTCCAATCATTCACAACTCTGCACTAAAAAACCTGCCTCTCACTCCCCTACTCACACCCTCTTTATACAGTTTCCAGGAATGACCTCTGGTTCTCCCCTGATCTCCCACTATTCTCTGTAGAACTTCTCACCATTGATCTTATAACAACTCCTTACCAATTTGTAGGTCTCTATCATATCTCCCCTCTTCCTTCTCTCCACCAGACTCTGCAAATTACATCTTCTCAATCTTTCCTCATACTCAACATTCCAGAGGTCAGAAACTACCTTAGTCAGTCGCCTTTGGACCCTTTCCAATATCTCTTCATCCTTCTGAAAACCCGGTGACCAAATCTGGGCACAATAGTCCATGTGTGGCCTAATCAAAGCCTTATACAACGGAACAAGAATCTCCCTACTTCTACACGTCATTGTCCTCTGCATCATTCCCAGAAGTCTTTGTGTTGTCTTCACAATTTTGGCGATGTGTCCCCTAAATTTTAGATCCTTATCCACTATCACCCCCAGATCTCTTATTTCCTCTACTTCCAACAATATATTCTCACCAAGCATGAATTCTGCATCCCATCTTTGTTTTCCAAATTTTAAAACCTTACATTTTGCAACATTGAACACACATACCCATTTCTGTGCCCAATCACTCAATTTATTCAAGTCTTTTTGCAAGGCCACAACATCTTCACTGCTCTTTATGGTCCGTCCCAACTTTGCATCATCTGCAAACAACTGAATATCTCCATCCAAATCTTCGCCAATATCATTAATATACAAGTTAAATAGTAATGGCCCTAAAACAGACCCCTGAGGCACCCCACTAGTGACTTTCCTTTTCCTGAATATTACACCCCCATACACAACTTGTTGATACCTGTCAGATAGCCAGTCTCCTTTCCAATGCACTAATCTAATATCCAACCCCATCTGCTCTAGTTTGACTGTCAACTTATCATGAGGTACCCTATCAAAAGCTTTTACGAAATCCAAGTATATTACTATGTATCCTTCTCCTCTGTCCAAGGAAGCAGTTACTTTATTGTAATAAGTAAGTAGATTACTAAAACATGACCTCCCTTTAGCAAATCCATACTGTCCATCAAAGATTATACCATTGTTGTCTACCCAACTCTGGATCCTAGTTCTCACAAGCTTCTCCAACAACTTAACCACAACACCTGACACACAGACAGGCCTATAGTTTGATGCTTGAGGTCAATCACCTCCTTTATGAAGTGGCACAATCTTTCCCTCCTTCCACTCCTTAGGAACTTGACCAAGTGCAAGACGCGTATTAAAAAAATATGTCAAGGCAGGTGTCAACTATCTGGCACTTTCCTTCAGAATATGCGGTGATATATTATCAAGTCCCACAGCCTTATTTACATCTAGTTTACTCAACTCCCCCAAACACCTCTTGCTCACTTACAGTCAGTCTCTCCTCCCCATCAACAACTGCTCTCAATCTCTCCATGAAGTCTCATTCACGAGATTGAAAGATCTTTATGAACTGTTCATTAAGTATCTCCATCACACATTCTGCTAGCTGTCTTTATACCATTTTCTCCAATCAGTGTCATCCTTCCATAATCATTCTTTCTTTTGCTGGATACATATCGAAAGAACTCCCAAGGATTCTTTTTGGCTTCATTAGCTAACTGCTGTTCATACCTCTCTTTAGCTATTCTCACCAACCAAGTCATCCTCCTTGCCTGGTCTTTGTAGACTTCATGAAATTGGTTACTTCCCCTTCTCTTATGCTGCCTCCACAATGCCCTTTTTCTCTGTATTGCATGGTTAATCTCTTTATTCATCCATCTCACACCTACCTCATTTAACCTTCTCACCCTTGGAATACATTCAGATATTGCATTTGCTAGATAGTTTTTGAAAATCCCCCAAGCTGCATTCATCTCTTTTACAGCTAACGCCTCATTCCATGCTACACCCGCAAGCTGTCTCCTGAGCTCTTCATAATCACCCCCTTGTAGTTCCATATATACCCTTTTCTCACAGGGGTCCTCGCACTGCTGGGAACCACCCAGATATTCACCTCATGGTCACTTTCACCAATTGGTGGATGATTTGACACCTCATTTATAATTACATCCTCTGATGAGATGACCAAATCCAAGACCCTTAATCCTCGTGTGTCCTCCATTACATACTGTCTGAGGTAGTTATCCCTCAAAAACTCAAGAAACTTATTTTCTTTACTTCCAGTTGCTATCGCATCATTCCAGTCTATATTGCCATAATTAAAATCACCCATAATAAACACCCTTTTCTTATTTGCTTGTCTAATTTGACTATACATTTCACTATCACTACCATCCACATTACCTGGTCTATAACAACATCCCAACAAGTATTTGATTTCATTCACCTCTATCTCACACCATACTGCCTCAAAACCACTGGCACTATTTCCATCTTGCATCTCTACTTTGTATGGACATAACTCTTTCTCTATCATCAATAGCACTCCCCCTCCCTTTTTTACCCCTTCTATCCTCACGAAACACATCATACCCTTCCAGCAGAATCTACAAAACTGGTATGGTAGGCAGTCGACGGAATAAATTTATATGGAATAAGAGAGAAATTAGCCAAAACATTAAATTAGCTGTATGTATACAAGTTAGTATTCAAGCTGGTTTTAACTTATGGATTCCGAGAGCTGGGTCAGAAGTAAAACATTTGACCAAAGACTAGAGACCGCGGATATGAGACTCCTGAGAAAGATTAGGGGCATGAACAGATGGCATCATTGGCAATATCATATTAAAAATGAGGATATTAAGGAAAGAACTTGCCACTGTCAGCATCCAGGAATGTGTTAGCATAGCTAATCTCAGATGGTATGGTTACTTAAACAATGGGAAAGGAAAGATTAGCAAAACAAGTGTTCTCTGCCAGGTTAGCAGGAAAAAGACCCAGAGGAAGACCAAGAGATAGGTGGATTGATACCGTACAAAGTGCCTTAGACAATAAAAATATAAGATTTGATGATGTTGGAGTCTTGACAGGTAACAGAATGATTTGGAGGAAAATTGTAGATAGGAAGTTAGTAATGATGTAAATTTTTCATGTAGTACTATCATATCCTGTACATCCCTTGACGGTATATATCATTCATTTGATGATGAGGAGGAGGAATGCCATTTACAGAGCCACATGAATTGAGGTGAAAGGGGATATGATTGTGATATATAAACTGGTAAGAGGTTGTTGTTAATGTAGAAGAATGTTTTTTGTAGAATAAGAAAGAAAGGATAGAATAAGAGGCCATGCCTGGAAACAGTATAAGAAGAGAGTGAGCAAGGGAATTGGAACAGGTTCTTTGCATGGAGAGCAGTTGGTAAATGCATTCTGTTGAATGAATGGAATGTTGAATGTGTTTAAGACAATGGTTCCCAATCTTTATCAGTTCACTGCACCCTTAGTCCACCAGGATTTTTCCATGCTGCCCAAAGTCAGAACATACACTTACCTAACAGTTGAGTGTGCAGCTGGTGCAATTATTTCAGTGAAAATATTGGAATATTTTGTGGCACCTCAAGGCCTGCAGCACACAGTTTGGAAACCACTATTTTAAGGCACAGTTTGATGGCGCTATGGTAATGTGAAAATAATAAAAAAAAAATAATAAAACCAAAACAAGCTTGTTAAACAAAAAGCATATGGCAATATATTATTGTATATGAATTTCTTTACACAAGCCAAACCTCTGTGGCACTAGTCATCATGTGCTAGATGAGTTTCGTTTCCCAGTGTAGTACCATTTGCTTATTGGAAGCTTGAAGTAGCCAGAAACCATTCCTGGATTCAGAGCAACCACATCTTTTTCCCAATTTTCAGCATGCAATATAAAAGATGTTTTCTGAATTATGTGAGGTAGAGGTAATGGTGATGCTTTAGAGGAATATTTGGTCAGGTAGGAAATAATTCTGTTGCCACTATTCTGTCTGGTATGACTGGAGGGAGTCCAAGTAGGTGGGGGGGGGCACTGCCAGGACTCATTTGTGAGAGTTGGGTAAAATGCTATTGCTTAATAAAGTATCCATTCCTATATGTGATCCTTCCATCTTGAACAACAGCCTTAAAAAATCAAGGGAAGAGAAATAGATAACATGCTGATTAAACCTCCTCAAAGCCTTCAAGATTTGCTTCATAAATATACATGGTTTTAGTTCCAGCCTCATTGATGGTCATTTCAGTCTTTACTGAACAAACTACACCTAATTTTCCTAAAAGAAATTCAAATTTTAGCTTCTTCAAGCT
This sequence comes from Typopeltis vanoorti, assembly GCF_054136105.1. Lineage (NCBI taxonomy): Eukaryota > Metazoa > Arthropoda > Arachnida > Uropygi > Thelyphonidae > Typopeltis > Typopeltis vanoorti. The sequence goes on along the minus strand of NC_143559.1, from coordinate 29,453,063 downwards.
CTGTTCACTTTAATTTTCCTAGTGACACTTATTTTGATCTTTTTCATCTCAAAGCATTTTTGCATATATGGCTCTGATATAGAAGTCAGCTTAGATCAATACAGTGCATGAAAGAATTTGAAGAAAGAGAAGTCAGTAATGCACGAGAGATAATTGAGAAAAATTTGTATAGTAGGCATATGTACAATATAGCAAGAAAAATTAGCATATGAGTGGAGACTAGCACTCAATTCAAGGATAATAATTCCTTCTACTGTCTACATTTTATATCATTCACATACTGCCACATGGCAAAAGAACTCCAAAGAATCAACCAATGAGTGACTAAGGTAGATAACATAGTTGAGCTATTTAATGACCAGTTTATGGGGACATTCCATGCTGGTAAAGCAGGCTTTATTATTATTATTATTATTGTTATTATTACACCCTCCATGGAGTCTACAGACTCATTGGGGAGATTCTATCAACTGACAACATATTTATCATATAGAATCTTAAAATCCTTAACACTCCTTGCAGTAACAACACATTCTGGTAAGTAATGCATTCCATTCACTGACAATTTGCCATGCAAAAAATCTACTCCTCACACCCCTGGGGTAAGGTGGTACAACACCAGGACAACTCGTTGCAGAGGTGGAGCAAGCTAAGAAACACTCCTATCTCAGTATCTCCTATAATGCAAAACACATCTCCTTGTGGATATGTCTAATGTTATGCATTAAGGGAAGGGCCACTACCCAGACTAGTTTCGACTTTTATTGAGGTCTCTTCAGTTGGAGTCAGGCCCAAGTGGAGATACCAGGCAGAAGCATTGGCAGGTCATCTCAAGTGGTATCTCCACTTGGGCCTGACTCCCACTGAAGAGACCTCAATAAAAGTCGAAACTAGTCTGGGTAGTGGCCCTTCCCTTAATGCATAACATTAGACATATCTGCAAGGAGATGTGTTTTGCATTATAGGAGATACTGAGATAGGATGTTGGTAGCTTGCTCCACCTTTGCAATGAGTTTCCCTGGTGTTGTACCACCTTACCCCAGTCCTGAAGATACTTTCAGGCGCAAACTTTGTTTGCACACACTTGGATAAAGGATTAAACTAATTTTATTATACTCTAACCAAGTGAAAAATAAACTTTCAACATCCTCACACCCCTCTTCACCACATTCTTACATAACTTCCAGGAATGACCTCTGGGTCGTCCCCTCTCACTTTCTACTCTTTTTATAATCCCCTCTGGATTAATCTGATAAAATCCACTCACTAATTTAAATGTCTCTGACATATCACCTCTCTTTCTCCTATCCACCAAACTCTGCAATCCACATTTCTCCAATCTCTCTCAATAACCAGCATTCCAAACTCCTAATATTGTCTTAGTCATTCGTCTCTGGACCCTCTCCAATTTTTCCACATCATATCACATTGAAAACCAGGAGGTGACCAGATCTGAGCACAGTAGTTCAAATGTGGTCTGACCAGTACCTTATACAGTGGCACAACCACTTCCTTATCCTTGCATGTTAGAGTACTTCTTATCATAGCAGTACTATGATGTGCAACCTTTACAACACTAGCAATATGCCTTCTAAACTTCAGTCTACTGTCAACCTTCACTCTCAAATCTCTAATCTCATCCACTTCATGCAGTATGGCACCATCGATATAGTACACAGCCTTATATTTCTGCACTTATTGATATTAAAACTAAACCCCACTCTTTTGTCCAAGTAAAAAGTCTATTCAAATCTTCCTGAAGGGATTCAGCATCAGCAGTACTGCTTATAATTATTCCCAACTTTGCATCATCAGCAAATAACTGAAGATCCTCAGTCAGTCCACATGACTACAGTTTAGAAACAAGTTAAACACCACTGGTTACCCTTCTTTTTTGAGACACTGCTCCATCATACACAACCTGTTGGTATCGTTCTGAGAGCCAATCGCTGATCCATCTAACCAATATACTATCTATTCCCATCCTCTGCAGCATGTACATCAACTTATCATGTGGTAATCTATCAAATGCTTTTTCCAAAGTCTAAGAATATCACTGTATACGATTCTCTCTTATCTAATGCACTCGTCACCTTATCATAATATGCATGTAATTTACTAAAACAGGACCTACCTTTACAAATCCATGCCGACCATCATAAGAATGTTATGTCCATCAACCCAGTTCTGTATTCTATTCCTTACCAATCTCTCCAACACATTGACTACAACTGCAGTTATAAAGACTGGCCTATATTTGGAGACCTGTCTTAAAACCATGCTTATGTATTGGTACTATTTTGTCCACTCCTTAAGAACTCTACCCACTGCAGGACTTTCATTAAATAACCAGTTCAAGAGTATAACCAACTGTTGTGTACATTCCCTAAGAATACGTGATGATATGTCATCCATTCCCACAGTCTTATTCACATCTAATTCAACCGACATCTGATACTCCTCTCTTTCTTTCACTTCGAATTCTCCTAATACTTGCCTCTCTTCTATACATTGTACTGGATCATTTATACCAGTATGATATACACTGATAAAGTGCTCGTTCAATAATTCCACTATATCCTTTGCAGCTGTTAGTCTGCTGCCATCTATCAATATTAGTCTATCATAATTATTCTTCCTCTTGCTTGCCATGTAGCAGAAAAATTCCTTTGAGTTAACCTTGGCCTGACTAGCCAATATCCTCTCGTACTGCACCTTTTCTTTCTTTACCATGCTTGTCACCTTTCTAGTCCACACTTTATACTTTTCTTGGATCTGATCACCACCAACTGTCTGGTATCTCCTCCATAACATTTTCTTTTCCAGCACAGCTTACTTGAATTTGACATCATGCCCTCCTCAGACAACCAAGTTTCACTTATTCCAATTACTTTTGGGCATACCGTCTCAATCAATGCCACAAACTCAGCTTTCTTGTTTTGAAAACTCCTTTCATTTGTGTATAAACATAACAATCACTGTGTGTTTGAGGCCATTCTACCAGTACCAACATTCTCTCTTTTAGCTGCTATACTACACCTCTCTTTTTGATTTAACCACTCTCGTTTCCCTGATCCTGACTGTGATTTCCATTCTCACAAGTCTTGTCCTCACCTTTATGCATTCCATCACCTTGTGCTTCTGCAACCACATCTTCAACCTCATATCCATCTTCCTCCTGCTGTGCAACCTGTTAATTTATGCTATATTGTTTCACAGGTAGACTCTGATCATTTGCTACATTAACTTCTTGACTCTGTGCTTCTCAGAAAACAATAGCCTTTCTAAATGCCCAACACCATACCCATTCAAATGTAATCCATCAGCTTTATACCATTTGAACTTCCTTTCAAATTCAATCCACAGATTTATAAATTGAATCCCCTTTTGCCTCTCACACAACTCAGCCATCTTACTATTCATTACCTCTGCTCTCGTTCGAACACACCTACAACTTTTCCAACAACACTGTTCTTCTTTACCTGCTGTAACAACTTCCTCAAGTTTCTACCAACATTCTTCATCTTCTTCCCAACTAAGTTATTTGTGCCCATGACTACCACTAATTTTGATGCCCAGTATTTCTTTTCTGCAATGCATCAGTTATTTGCTTTGTTGTTCCACAAAGGAAAGCATGTTTTTTGCACTTTATTAGTAATCACACCTCTAATGATCGAGTCCCCATACACTGATATTCGACTATCCTTTGATTCTTTCTTTATAAGATTAACTTCCTCCTCCTTATCATTAGCCAATCTCTCTCCTTTAGCTGTTTAATATCCTCTTCCAGATGTTTCATTTTGCTTTTCATTTTCAGTAACTCCTGCGGAAGCTCTTTTGCTATGGTCCCAACATTTGCTCCGCTTTCTAATCGCTCAAATCTATCCAGACACTTTTCACATACGTTAACACTTTCCTTCTTCTTGTTTACCCAAACAGTCCACAGATCTTTCACATTTTTCAGTGCATACATATAGCAGTTTTTGCAATGCATCCACTGTGAAAAATCCAAGGCAAAGCCAGACTTTCGTACAGAAGCCCTCCGTGCCGCTGACATACGTTTCTTTATCGATACTATGTTTAGAAATAGTACAACAAACAAGTAGCAAAACAATATAAAAAACAAAAAATTTCAAGAACACCACTGAAGGACACTTCTATCCAAACTGAAAAGAATGCACTAAAAAAACACTTTTTTTTAGCACAGCTCAAACTACCGCTGTGTTCACTTGTGACGCTAGCACCATCGAGGAAGAGGAGAAGCAGATTTGATGTGTTTATAGTTGTACTAAAAAGGGGATTGAGCAGCTGCTGTATTCCAAATATTGCACACGCTAGATGTCAGTACACTCTAAACAGTAGGACTAGATGGGATTTCACCATATATTTCAAGGGAATGTGCTAAGGAATTGGCCATGTCATTAACATGGCTATTTAATTAAAGTCTTGCAACAGAACAGGGCATGTTCCTGAAGAGTGGATGGAGGATAAGAAGGTTCCATTTTATCACACCATAAGGGTGTGATTGTTGTTTAAATAATGTTGTTTAAGTCTTGTTTTGACTGTGTATCAAATATGTGAATAAATAATAATAAAATGGTATACAGAATTGGGCAGACGAGGGTATATTATTTATGCAGGCCAGCATGACTTTGTTATGGGATGGTCTTTTTTTTTAGTAATCTGGTTACCTTTTATAATAGAGTAACAAGCAGTGCCGTAACGAGGATATGAAGCTCCTGTGGCAAGTGTCTAACTTGCACCCCCTAACCCAAAAATGATGAAAATTTTGAAAAATTTAAATGTAATAAGTTAAATTTTACTAAATGCAATATGTTAAATACTTACTATTTACCCCATCAAAATGAGTTGCCTCTAAATCCAATTATGTATTTGTATAAATAAATAATCTATTAAATAAGAACAAATTTTTATTCACATTCAGTGACAAATAAATTAAAGAAATACACGACATAGGTATAATATAAAATAATATAATAAAAATATGATTAAGTTTAGCATATTTTATAAAGACATTTTTCTAGCTTTTTCATTTGCAAACACATCTATTATGTCGTCATAATGTAATGTTTTTGCAATATCTTTTTCAATTGATATTATAAACATGTTTGTAAATCGCTCTTGTCCAATAGAAGAACGAAGGTACGATTTTACAATTTTCAATTTGCTAAACGAATGTTTGCAGGAAGCTGTTGTTACAGGCATTGTTATGAAAATCCTTAATGCTATTTTATTTATGTCTAGATTTGCAAGATTTGAAAAGCGTCCATATCGCCTAAATTTTCAAAAACTTCCATGGCTTGATATTTGAAACTCTCAATTTCACATACAAATTCTGGAGCATCTAAGTCACTATTATATTTCAATGCCAGGTCAGCTGTGCATCTGTGCATCGTTCGAGATCATCTAGCTGCATAATATTTAAAGGTGTCTATTTAAAAAACTGAAGTCGTTTGTGACCTCTTGTAAAGCAGTTAATCTATCATTGAGTTGTATGAGTATTAGATCTAAAACTTCACACATTTTTTTTTTTTTAGTAATGCAGTTTCATTCATGGCAAATGAATCATCAGTAGCTTTCTCACCAGGCATATTTTTTATTTTGCACCATCTCTTTTCTGGAATGTGTTTCAATATTTATTGTTTCATCTAAAATTTTTGCCGAATTGTGAAGCGATCGAAAAATTCATTTCGGTACTATTGAATTTCATTTTTGAGAGCTTTTATCATTTTCGACTGTGGTTTTTTTTCTTGTAAAAGTAAATTTACTTTATTTATCTTTCATAATATATTACCCAAAATATTAATAGTGCAACAAAATTAAATTTTGTTAATAATTTTAGCAACATTCGAGCATTTGTTACAGAGTCTACTGTAACTTGTCTTTGTCCATCACACATTTCATTAAGAAGTTGTATTATTAAAGGCATTTGATTTCGTAAGGCTTTTACTGTGTTAGCTTTCGCAGACCACCTCATGTCACTTAAACCTTTAAGGCGAAAAGATAATTTTTCCTTTAAAAGATCCCATCTATTAGTAGAATTTACAAAAAAGTTAAACAATTGTTGAATTGTTCCAAAACATGATTTCATTTGAACAGATGTTTGTGTAGCAGAACGCCTATTAAATTAAGGCTGTGAGTAGTGCATGGAACAAACCTCACCATATTGTTTAAATGTAATATCTTTGGCTTGTAGCCCCCCTTGTATTTACCTGCCATATTCGCTCTATTATCATATGACTGTCCTCTTATATTTCTAATATTTAATCCGTCTGATATTAACTTTTTTTTTATGTAATTTGCAAGTGCTTCGCCAGTTTTTGCATGTATCACAATAAAATCTATGAAGGTTTCTTCAATTCTACATTTATTCGTGTTAGGATCAATGTTAACATAGCGCAAAATTTCGGTTATCTGTTCCTGGTGAGAAGTGTCAGGTGTGCTATCAAATAAAATAGAAAAATATTTTGCTTTTTGAATATTTGAAATAATATGCTGTCTAATTTTAGAAGCAACTATATTAATTATATCATTTTGTATTATAGGAGAGAAATAATTAACTTGATTTTTCTTATGACTTTCAATATGTTGCGCAGTAATAGGATCGTAATGACAAATTAATTCTATCATGTTCAAAAATTGTCCACAATCGGGATGACCAATTTTTTCACAAGTTCCTGTCAAAGCATCATTATTTTTTATGCAGTGCAGGATCGCATCCAAAATAACTTTTAAAATATGCTTCCACTTTTCTTTTTCTTTTAAAATTGCTTCTTGTAATTGATCGTCTATAAAATTACCTTTCTTAATTTTTGATTCGAAAGTTTTCCATTTGACATAATTTTTTTTATAATATAATGAATTTTCATGACGTGGTAACATAGGATTCAAATGATGCCAGTCTCGAAACCCTGCAGTGGTCCATACATTCAGATTTTTTCCAAGAAGAATACATGGAAAACAGAACAGTGCATCTTTTCACTTGCAATATATCAACCAATTTCTGAGTAATTGTTCTGGTTTTTACGAACCGTTTTTTATCAAAATGCCGATTTTCTGTATCAGGATAAATACTTATATTATTGCACAACTCGGGTCCATGTTGAACAAGTATTTGTATGTTACTATTGGTTATGTGCCATGTTCTGGGATCATTAAAATCTATTATTTTTGCATTATCAATATTTTCTAATTTAACATCCACCATATAATTATCATTATTACATTGCTTCTTGATTTCCTGGTTTTGATGTTCAATTGTACTGTTCTCTTCTGTTTCAATTTCAGGTGAAAGATGACTACTTGTAGAAGGCAGATTTAATTCAGTTGTTAAGCTTGAATGAACTAGAGGTGGATCATCTGTTCATAATTCCTGTTTTCACTATCATCGTTTACCTCATCATTTTTGGAATCACCACAAATAGTTGTTACGTCAGTATCGGTGGCTGATGCAGGGGAATCGTTGGTATTGGTGGATGAGGATGTAGAAGCTGCTCCAATGACTGGTGCTGAAATTTTTATAACTTTTGGTGCTGGTTCTATTGAAAACTTGTTCTCTTTGGTGTCTTTCATTAAAATTCCAAATCTCTTTATATATTGCTTGTTGCTTTCTTTACTTGCTCTTCCTTTTCTCTTTTCCTTTTGAGAAAAGCAGCTCCCAATAACTTTTTCTCTTTCAAATTACCAATCTAAATGACATTAAATTTTGTATTGATAAATTATTCTTTTTCTATTAATTATTAATTTTGAGTTAATTTATTTATTATTTTTAAGAGTTTTAAAACAATAAAATCTTATTTAAAAAAAAAAATCGATTTAAAACAGTTGCCTTCTACGGATTTTTACTATAAATAATTAATTTATACAATAATTTGAAAATTTGATAATTAAAGGTAAACTATAATTATTGAGGGCAATGTAATACGTAAAGTATGCTGCCCAACGAGCAATTTTGGCATTTTAGTAAAATGCGCATCTGATTAATATGTTTATAATTTATTATTATTATTATTATTATTATTATTATTATCAGAGACCTCCAAGGAGTCAAGGACTCATCAAGGGAAACTGTAAACCCAACCCAGCTATCATACCTTCCTTTGAATTCATTTACACTAGATGCACTCACTACCCATAAGGGCAAATTATTCCACTCACTCACTGCTCTCTGGGAGGAAAAACCCAGCTCTTAACCCTTTCTTGACTGAGAACAACCTTAACTTCCATGGATGCCCCTGTGTTCTCTCCCCACCTTCCATATAACTAAAAATTTCATAATTTGAAGTGCTATAACACCCATCCATTCAAAAGTTTATAGACCTCTATCATATCATCCCTCTTTCTCCTGTTAACCAGAATCTGTAATTCACATACTCGCAATCTGTTCTCATAATCTAAATCCCATAATCCGGATATAATCTTTGTAATTCTTCTTTGCACCCTTTACACAGCTTCTTTATCCCCTTGGAACCCGGGAGTCCAAATCTGCGCACAGTAATCCAAGTGTGGTCTTATCAAAGCCTTATAAAGAGGCAAAATTACTTCCTTATCCTTACATGTCAAGGTTCGCTTCAATATAGCAATTATCCTCTGAGTTGCATTTGCAACTTTTGCTATGTGACCTTTGAACTTTAAATTCTTATCCACCAATACACCAAGATCCCTTGCCTATTCAGTTTCTTGTAGCATAATCCTGCTAATATAATATGCTGCTGGAACTCTAATCACGCCCAAGTGCATAACTTTACATTTACTAACATTAAACTGACAGCCATTTTCATTTGCCTAGATTTCCAGTCTATTCAAATCATTTTGTAATTGGTGAATATCAGTAGCATCCCTGATTGCTCTGCCTATCTTCGCATCATCAGCAAACAATTGGAAATCTGATGATAGACCCTGCTTGATGTCATTAATGTATAGATTGAACAATAATGGCCCAAGGACTAAACCCTGAAGTACACCACTGGTTACCTTAAATCTGGCAGATTCACACCCACTGTATACCACTTTTTGATATCTGTCTGTCAACCATCCCCTGATCCAAGTCAATAGATTATGTTCCAATCCTATATTCTCCAGTTTACACAACAGTCTATTGTGTGGTATCCTACCAAATGCCTTAGAAAATCCAACATTATCATAGTGTATCCATTCCCTTTATCCAACTTGGCCGTAACATTGTTATAAAATATGAGCAAATTGCTAAAACATGATTCCTTTAGTAAACCCATGCTGTTCCTTGCAGAGTATAGAATGCTTGTCTACCCATTTCTGTATGCGAGTTCTTACCAACTTCTCTAAAATTTTCACTACCACACCAGATATACTAATAGGTCAGAAGTTAGACACATCAGTTTTTGCACCACTCTTGTGCAATGGAACTATCATACATTCCTTCCATTCCTGTGGTATCATTCCTAAGCCGAGACTCAAGTTATACAAATGTGTGAAAGGCCTAGCCAATTCAGCTGAACATTCCTTTAACAAATGGGCAGATATTCTATCTGTCCCTATTGACAACTTCTTATGCAGGTTATGCAACAGCTCTTCAACCTCATTTTCATGAATCTCTAACTCTTCATCCAACGTAGCAGTAGCTCCATGCACCATACTACATACACCTGGTTGATATATCTAAGCAAAGTGAGCACTCATTAACTGAACAATCTCCTTAACTTCTGACACTCGTGTACCATCTCCATTCTATAAAGTTATTCTTCCACATTCATTCTTTCTTTTGCTTGCGGCATAACGATAAAATTCTTTTGGATTGCCTTTAGCATGCATGGCCAATTTCTTTTCATACTCCGTTTTAGCTTTTTTCACAATACTTGTTACTTTTCTGACCTGAGCTTTATTTATTTCATAACTTCTCTCACTCTTATTCTCATGATATTCTTTCCACATCATCTTCTTCTTGTGGATCTCTAGCTTAATATGGCTGCACATACATTTCACTCCCAACTTATTTATTCTTTGAACACTAGGGATACATTCAGATACTGCCTTATTCAAGCATTTTTTCAAAGATTCCCATGCATTGTTGACATTTTTTTCATTCAGTAACTGATACCATGGGACCAAAGATAGTATTCTTCTAAGTTGATCATAATTTCCAGCTTTGTAATTCAGCATGTAGTCTGATTTAATCAGCGCTTCAATACAAATAAATACTTCCCAAGAAAGAACAGCATGATCACTGTCACCAATTTGTGGTAAAATAGCCATATTCTTGACCGAAATCCCTTCTGATGCTATGAGCAAATCCAACACTCTTTGACCTCAAGTTCCTTCTTTTATAAACTACTTACCTGTAAAATTTTATTTGTCTATCAAAAATCCAAAAATAAGTACACAATTAAAATTAAAGTCAAAAATTGTCCAAAGATACTTAAATACAGAATACACAATACACTCAATATGTTTCACATTCAAAATTGAAATGACGCTGAAAAAAATGTAAGAAGTGCATATCACGCTGTTTCGTCGATCCAAATTCGAAGTGGAATTTAAGAAAATGAACAGCGTAATATACACCTATGTTTCTGACTAAATATTTGGATAGATCAGTGTTTCTGAAACATCAGATATCTGTGTACCCCTTCTTTAATTTTCATTATTACCAAGTACCTTATCAAAATAATAATATTAATAAATAAAAATATATTTTATTGTAAATGTCTGTTTTATTTGAATTTAGATGTACATTTAAAAAAAAAAATGTGATTTATTTTTAATAGAACAAAATTTATAAAGATACTATACATTTTTACTTAATATAAATAATTTATCATCAATGAGAGGAGTGAAATTGCTTATTTCTATATCTGCTATATTGCTCTCTTTTGTGCGTTTTATAAATCCAGTCTTTAACCAATGATCTATACTTAAGAATTTGAAAGCTAAAAAAATTACCGTATTTACTCGAATATAACTTGCACTTTTTTCCCAAAATTAAAGCTAAAAAATCGTGGGCGAGATATATGCGGGGATTTTTGGAAACTAAAGTTTTCAGGAAAAAAAACTGAAAACGGGTATGACTTACCAAGAAGCTTCTATTCTCCATCACTTCTTCTGCCCTCGAGAGCAGTTTCCTTGTGTGCAATCAAAGTTATCTACCTAAATACAGCATCTTCTTTCAAGCAAAAATTACCAGTAATTTAAGACCTTGAGATACATAATGAACATTCCTTGACAAATTACTAATGAGAAGTGAAAGATGTGCACAATTGTAGGCCAGAAGAGAAAGAGCAAAATATTAAGAAGTGCATATAATTGGTGCGGTATTAACAAAAGATCGTGTGACCCAAACAAAACAAGCTGCCAATTGAATTGAAATGCTAATTCTCTTAAACTGATTTCCATAATATCTGAAATGCATTCACTATATATTTCTTAGTTTTAACACGTTCATGACGGGGGGGGGGTAGTGTCAAGCAAAACCATATGTTGCACCTGCAACATGTGGTTTGCTTGAGTCTATACAGCAGTTTCTGTTGGAGGGGAGATGCGATTCATTAGTTAGTGTTTATATTCCCAGTTGTCTCTAATTGCACTATTTGTTGAGAAATATATTACATAGTCTGCAAATGTGTGTGAACCTTATTCAGTGACATGATAAAACTAATTGTTTTTCATGTTTCTGCAGTATAGTTGCTGTTGTGGAGGGCGCATTGTTTACTGTAGGAAGCGAGTTATCGCTCCAATGTGAAAAGTCGGGGCGATAGTGACTCACAATTTGAGTAGAAGAATTCATGTATAATATAAGTTAATATATGTATATAGACTATAAAAGTTTATGAAATTCACATTGTATGATACTTTATGGGTTGTTTCCTTAAGTATCTAATAAGTAGGTTCTAAAATGTTTAGTTTTAGTATGCATGACTATAATTTTTTTATTCATGAAATATAATAACCACATATTTAACTGTCAATGGGAAATGGCACCTTTTTTTTATTTGGTAAATTAAACGCTGCATTTTTGTATAATATCTTGTTGCCGTAATACTGCTGAACGAGCGTCCTTATGAAACAGTGCTGTGAAGCAGGCTGCCTCTATGCTACACCCTGTTGATGGTACTGATTACGACACAGCAACAACACAACTGATCTTATGAATGACAAGAAGACTAATTTCAAATATCATGTAATAATAATTACATGATTTTTGAAATTCTCTAATCTACAAAAAGTAGAGACGAATGGGAATATTTAGGGTGGGAAGATTGTGATTTTCATTGTATCCTGGGTTTGATGGGTCTAAATAAGTGCTGGCAAATAAATTTTGTGAGTGGGTCATGAAACGAGGGATTCAGGTAGATGGAATGATATCGAAGGAGGTCATAAAGGAATTAAAATTATAATATGGAAGGTAATAAACTTGGGATGGGCAGATAGACACATTAGGAGGATAACGGAAGAATGTATTAGATTATCTATGCAAATGTTTAGGATTAGAGGGGAATTTGGAGATACAAAATTCTACAAAATCATAAAATGTGAAAATACATTCATTAATAGTTAATGGTGTGATGGAACAATTTTCTTGAGACAAAAATGAGAACAATTGCAAAGAAATGTTATGTTCAAGTTGTTCAAGTCGTGATATTAGGCGCTGTCGTTGCCATCTAACTCGAGAGACCAATTGGAACACACCGGTGTTACCAAATGTAGCAGAATTCCACTGTGTTGCAGAATTTGAATGTCTAAAGTGGCATATTGCCGAAATTTAAAAATACAATATAAAATAGTGGACTTTTATATCTATTTATTTATTTTTATTTCTTACATTTTGCACTCCCAAACCTAGTTGCGCCTGTGGTGGGCGCCTCTTTCGCCATGCCCTCGTTACGGCACTGGTAACAAGAGCAATGGATGAGGATATGTGGAAGAGCAGTAGGAAGTTTTTTGGAGTTATCACAGGATTCGGTACTGGAGCTATTCTGTTCATTCTTTAAGTCAGTGATATTGTCACTGGATAACTGGGAGATATTCAGTTGTTCCTAGGTGATGTGAACCTTGGAAGCTTCATTAATAATAGCACTGTAGTTGTGGCTCAGGATTTCAGTAAGCTGGAGAAGTTGGAAAATGAATAGGGGATATCATTTTAATACACTTAAATGTAAGGTTTTGAAATTTGGGATCCACAGATGGGATGCTTTATACTCATGTTCAAGTTATACTGGAAGAAGTAGAGGTAGGAAGGAAACATTCTGGTGATTGTGAATAGAAATTTGAAAATCAGAGGACATATTGGTTGTGAAGACAACCCAAGGAATTGCTGCAATATTGAAAAGGATATTGACCAACAGAGATAAAAGGGAAATAATTCCAATTTATTAAACTATGATTGTTATATCTGGATTACTAGATTACTGTAATCAGATCCAGTCACTAGGATTTTAACAGGATGAAGGTAACTGGGCAGAAGTGGATAATAAAAATGATATCAGAATTGTGCAGTGTTGGTTATGAGGATAGACTGGGGGTATGCATTAAGGAGTATTAAGGTAATCATCTGGAGTACACATACATACACATGCAGAGAAAAAAAATGTTACATCACAATTCAAACAGTACGTGCCAAACTGTCACTATTTTTTTTATTTAATTTTTGAGAGGGATAGTATATAGATGGAATGAAGAGAGCATCCAGTTTGAATGGGCTTATGGAAAATTTCCGTTATTTTATTTATTTATTTATTTATTTTTTTAGATTAAAACATGAAGAAAAGGTAATATGCTAGCACTTTATAAATTTGATTCTAGTATCAATCAAATTCTTGGATAGAATGCATTTAGAGAATGAGAAAGTTGTATAAAGATATGTAGTCATACCCCGAAGTTACGTGGTAGGTAGGACCAACAAAAAGCGCGTAAGTTGAATTCACGTAACTCTGGTATAATTTTGCATACAAACATACAAAATATTAGTTAATTGGGACCAAAGGTTTACAAAAACGCCTATATTTTTTAAGAAATATAATCATAATTGTAGTTTTTTGTACATAAAAAAAAGAAAGTTATTTTGATGTCAATGGTTTCATAAAATCTAATAGATTCGTCTGATGTGGCATAATGTCTTTTTCTTGTCATGCAAAATTTCTTCATAGCAAGCTAATGATTTTTTTTATTCCTTACCTCGTGGCTACAATTCGTTCCTCGTTAGAATCTATGTCCTCCCAAATCTGTAAACCTTTCTTTTATGATTGTTCTTACTGTGGATTCCTGTAGATCAAACTTCTTTGCTAGCTCACAAATTTTCATTCTGCCTTCAAAATCCTTAATAATGTTGAGTTTTGTTTCCAAAGTCAATGTTTTTCTTTTCTTGCTAGCTGTAGAAGAATCGGACTTGCTTCCTTTGGACGACATTATTATTTTTTATGTGATAAAATTTTTATCAAGAACATAACATTAAACAATCGCAAGGTTTGTAGACTATAAAAATCATGTATGAATGGAGACTGTGCGAAACACGTCAGTGCTTGTTCACAGCATGTGTGGCGAATGCGGCCGACGCCAGAAAGATACGACTAGTGGTGAAGCGGGATGGGAATACGTACATATATGAAACCACGTAACTCCGGATGCGCGTAAGTCAGGGTATGACTGTATTATATTTCTAAACTATAAAGATGTCATACAGGATGACAGATTTTGGGATAGCTTGAAAAAAAACCTGTTTTTCAAAGTTTTTCCATTAAAAGAAACCAATCAACCTATGGCCAGTTTTACATTAAGAGATTCCTAGGGTCAGTCAAAAAAAAATTGTCTGTAGAGATATTTGTTTTCCATTGAAAGAAGTTAGTCCAAAGGCAGTGCTCAAATAGTCTAGTGACACCTGTTTAAAAGTCTCCTTGATAAAGCTCATCACTTCATCAACAGGAATGTTGATATAAATAGAAACTTGCAGGAATGTTAGACAGTGAGATGAAAACATTTGACAGTTTCTGAACAAAATGGGATTCTTGATATAGGAATCAGAGTGTATGTTTTTTTTTTAGTAATCCAGAGAGAGAGATTCATATAATATGTAAATAGATGAGCTTATCTCCTCAGTGATTGATCACAAAAGATGTAAGTCTTTTGAATCTTGGCAAACCACATGATCTGAGAGTCAGAGTGTAAAGTGATTTATATTTCAAGTCTGTCAACCAGTTTGGCACTGCAGACCAACTCATTGATTTTTTCATGGGTGGCTTAGGCAGGATCATAGTTTAGTATTGAGTAGATGGAAGAGTATATAAGCATGAGAGATAATCATAATCCTCAGGACAGAAAAGAAGATTCAACAGTTATTATGAACACTCTGATTCATCATCATCAAATTCCTGCCATGTATCTTCAAGGGGTGTACAGGATATGATAGTACTACATGAAAAATTTACATCATTACTAACTTCCTATCTACAATTTTCTTCCAAATCAGTCTGTTACCTGTCAAGACTCCAACATTATCAGATCTTATATTTCTATCATCTAAGGCACTTTGTACGGTATCAATCCACCTATATCTTGGTCTTCCTCTAGGTCGTTTTCCTGCCAACCTGGCAGAGAACACTTGTTTTGTTAATCTTTCCTCGTCCATTCTGTTTAAGTGACCATACCACTTTAGATTAGCCCTGCTAACGCATTCCTGGATGCTGAGAATGTCAAGTAATTTCCTAATATCCTCGTTTTTTAATATGATATTGCCATTGATGCCATCGGTTCATGCTGCTAATCTTTCTCAGGACTCTCATATCTGCAGTCTCTAGTCTTTGGCGAAGTGTTTTACTTCTGACCCAGAACTCAGATCCGTAAGTTAAAATTGGTTTGAACACTGTCTTGTATACAGCTAATTTAGTGTTCCGACTAATTTCTCTCTTATTCCATATGAATTTATTCGGTTGACTTCCTACCATACCAGCTTTGTTGATTCTATTGTTTATTTCCATATTTAATTAACCATCTTCACTAAAAATCGTGCCTAAGTAGCTGAAATGTTTTACTTGTTCCACAGGTTCTCCGTTCACAATACAGTTGACATTTTCAGTGATTCTGCCTATTTTCAGTGTCTTTGTCTTTTTATTGCTGACCTTCATACCATATCTATTACAACAGTTATTCAATTTAGTCAGAGAATCTTGCAGACTTGTAGCGGATTTATTTAGAAGTATAACATCGTCCGCATAAAGCAAAGAGCTGACATTAACATCTCCAATTTTGATATCATGTTTAATACCACTTTCCTTCATAATGTGATCCATATAGATAATGAATAACAGAGGAGATAATGTACATCCTTGTCTGACACCAGATTTAACATTAAACCATCTTCGTTTACTTCAATTCTAACTGCTGACTTACAACTCAAATAGAGACTAAGTATTGCTTTATATAATGCCCATTAACATCATATAACTGAAGCGTATTCAATAGTTTCTCTCTTGGCACCTTGTCATTTGCCATTTCCAGATTGACAAAACTTAAATATAGATCTTTGTTATATTCCCATGCTTTCTCAACTATTTGTCGTAAAGTGAAGATCTGATCCTGACAGCTTCTATTTGGCTTGAATCCAGCTTGTTCTTCATCAAGCTTTGCTTCCACAATTCTTCTCAACCGTTTCTCAAGTATACTTGCATAAATCTTGCCAGGAACACTCAGTAAGGAAATACCTCTGTAATTCTCACATTCAGTTTTATTTCCCTTTTTATATATGGGTACTATGAGAGCTTTACTCCAATCATTGGGAATTTGTCCCTCTGTCCATGCTTTCTGAACTATGCAGTGCAGCCACTGGAACACTTTTATACCACCATACTTCAGCATTTCTGGTTTAATATCATCTACTCCTGCTGCCTTTTCACATTTCAAGCCTTTGATGGCTTTTTCTATTTCAAGTATGGATATGTATTCCTGACTGTATGCCTGTAGAGTGTTTTTTACCACTGAGCTCTCACTGCTTGTTTCATTTAGCAATTTTTCAAAGTAATTACTCCATACTTTTCTTTTAGGCTTACACGGTGATCCGAATGCATTTTTGAAAATTATGGAGGCAACTACCGTGTTTGAATAAAAACTTTAGTTTAATATAACTAAAATCTACATTCGACGTTTCGACCTTTATATCAAGGTCATCTTCTGGAGCCTTCAAATATACACAGGAAACAAGCTATACTACAATCAAACTGGTTCGTTAAAGACACTGACCAACCGCTACCACAATTGTTGGCCTGGTCTCTGGTGAAAAAAAAAAAATAATAAAATAAAATAAAAAATAAAATAGAAAAAAAAATTATACATCAACGCTAGAGTCCTATAATTAGTGTTGTCTAATATATATATATATATATATATTAACATCATTCCAGCCAGTTGGTATGGAATGGTTTCTAATACTAGTTACGGATTGGCTAGAGTCCTGACTTATGCTGGATCTTTCATATTAGGTAGGCTGAATGTGTGCCATCCAGATTCTTGGAATTTTCATGCCATCTTTGTTATTGATAAACCACCCAAATATCAATAACAAAGATGGCATGAAAATTCCAAGGATCTGGATGGCACACATTCATCCTACCTAATATGAAAGATCCAGCATAAGTCAGGACTCTAGCCAATCCGTAACTAGTATTAGAAACCATTCCATACCAACTGGCTGGAATGATGTTAATATATATATATATATATATATTAGACAACACTAATAATAGGACTCTAGTGTTGATGTATAATTTTTTATTTTTATTTTATTTTTTATTTTATTTTTTTTAAATTTAATTTAAATAATTTAATTTTTTTTTTTTTTTTTCACCAGAGGTCAGGCCAGCAATTGTGGTAGTGGTTGGTCAGTGTCTTTAACGAACCAGTTTGATTGTAGTATAGCTTGTTTCCTGTGTATATTTGTACACTTTAGAAGATGACCTTGACATAAAGGTCGAAACGTCGAATGTAGATTTTAGTTATATTAAACTAAAGTTTTTATTCAAACACAGTAGTTGTCTCCATAATTTTCAAAAATAATTACTCCATACTTTGAGGATATCTTTTTCTCCCATTTTCATGTCACCTTTATCATCTCTAACTCCTTTTACAGCACTCTTTCTTCTATTTCTAAACTTCTTCAACAATATCTTACCACCTTCTTGGTTTTACTTTCTATGTTCTTGCCAAAGTCCTCCCATGACTTTTGTCATGGGAGGACTTTGGCAAGAATTTTTTTTCCTTCACTGCTTCTTTAACTTCCTGTGTCCACCATGGAGTTCTTATTTTTACTATCCTTGCAGACAACCTCACCACATGCCTCTCTTGCTGAATCAATCAGTGTTTTCTTCAAGGCTTGCCACTGAATCTCCAAGGTTTGGTTCCTGTTCTCAAACTCTTTCATTTTTTCTTCAATAATCTTTGTATTTTAGTCTACAGTTCACATCTTAGAGCTGCTCAACTTTTATTCTCTTTAAAATTTTCTTACATGTTATTCTTTTCAATATGAAATTCAATTTTATCTTGCTCAAGACTAAATAGTGATCACTTCCAATTTCAAATCCTTTGTACACTCTGGTGTCCTGCACCAGGAAGAAAACATCACTATTAACAATAACATAGTCAATGAGACTTTCTTATTCCTTGCCTCATCTCTCCATGTGAATTTGTGCACATTTTTATGTTGGAACATTGTGTTAGTAATAACCAGTCCATGTCCTGAGCAGAAATCCAGCAGGTATTTGCCATTATTATTAGCTTTGCTTTTTTCTCCAAATTTTCCCAAAACATTTTTGTATGTCTGACAATCACTTCCTACTCTGCTATTTAGATCCCCAACAAGGACCAACTTTTCCTTTTTCATTGTATCAGTAACTTTCTCTAGAGCCTCAAAACATTCCTCCACTTCTACCTTAGTAGAACTTTCTGTGGAACCATAGGCACAAATAAGTCTCATTGTCCAGTTCCCCATTCTGATATTTGCCCAAATCACTGTACGTGACACTGCCTGCCATTCAAGAAGATGAACCTCGTATTTTGTGTTGAATACTATGGCTACTCCTTCTTTTCCTTGATTGTCATTGCCTGAATATAACATTTTGTATTTATTGCTCAGAAAGATCTCACCAGTTTTTGTCTTTTTTGTTTTAGTCACCCCTATTATGTCGATCTGGTACCTATCTAATTCCTCAGCTAGCTCCATTTCTTTGACATTCAGGCTTCTTATGTTGATAGTACCAATCTTTAACTCTGGTGATGTTGAGTTGGGGTGTGTTTTCAGATTTGTTTCAGTAGCTGACTTTTCGCTGTTCGCCCCGGTTCCCTGGCGAAAACAACGGGGCCTTGTTTAATTGGGCAACGCCCCAGCTGGCATGAAATTTTGTCATGTTGTACCATCATTTTTTATTTTGGTTTAACCAATAAGAATACAATTTGGTTGGCTAAATCCCAAATTGCCAACCCATTTTTGTTTGTTCAGTATCCAAGTAGATACCCAACAGGGTGCACCACAAGAAGGTGTGGATTGGACATTAGGCCAGAAGCCCTGGTCGGTTCTCCGCATTCCTTTAAAGGCTATGTGGAGGTCTCCTCTCAGTTATATAGATTTGACCTTTAAGCACCCCCACGATTTTGTTTCAAAAATATCTCTCATGCCGGTTGACTCTTCCATCTACTCAATGTAGACCACGAGCCTATCTGGGCCACACATGAAAAAAACAGTTTGTCCTTCACAGATATCTAGGGAGATGGTGTTTAAGATACTGTATTATGATACTTTTTAATGCCCAAAGCCTGACCTTCAGTACAGAAATTTGGTATCCATCCCTATACGTTGTAAATCTTTCCATCAGGATTGCAGCCTTATTCAAGGGTAATAGTGTTCAGTTGGCTTTCAAGCTGATCTCAACTGTTCATAGCCTCCTTGTATCTCCAAAAAGACAGCAACCCCCTCTACAAACATCAATGGTGTTTATAGAATTTCATGTTATTGTCTACCTTACATTAATCAGACAAGCAAAAGTTTTAAATTAATGAAAAAATGAGACATCTCAGCCGTGCATAATACACCACTGATTGGGAGATACAGCCATTTACCTATCTTGCAGGCTACTTCCTTTCATGTCAAATCAAGGAATACACTAAAGTTGTTCACTCACATGGTTCCCTGAGTAGAAACCAGGCATTATCTTAAATAATGTGTGGAAAACTATAATTAGGTCCTCAAAACTTTCCAAAGAGATAGCTGACTCTTGCTGTATCACTGTTGCCTCATTTTGATTTTTTTTGTTCTAAGAGTTTATCTCAGTTTTGTTTTAATTTTTTCATCATTTCTCATTCTATCACCCTGGACATAAGTTTGCAAAACTGTAAACTATGATAATGACGAATAAAGAATCACATGTTTTATAATTAAGAGACATAATATTTTCAGTGATGACAGAGGTAACCAGATGACTGATTCCCTCTGTCATTTCTAATTGCCAATGATGGTGGAAGAATTGAAACTGAAAAGAACAGGAGTGTGCAGGCAAGAAGGGTAATTAGAATGGTAAAGAAGTCAAAGCTAATTATGACAAGAAGCTGATAAGTGAGGCTGAAGGAAATTCCAAATAGTTATTTTGCTCTGCAAATAAAAGGAAGAATGACTATGGAAGGATGACCTTAATAAGAACTGATGGTAGAGAGGTAACAGAAACAAATGAAATAGTTGAGTTACTGAGTGTTCATTTTGCAAGATTGTACCATCCAGGTGGCACTATAGCAGTACCAGATGTGATGTTGACTGTATGAGCATTGAGGTAGATGTATTATAAGTGCTTATAACATTGGAGGACCTTAATGCAAGGTGCTTATTGAGCGTAAAGAGACAAAAATAGTTCCTTTGCATAAAGGAGGTCCTAAGATCAAGGTAGCCAGGGAACCAGGCACTATCTCAAGAGTGGTTATGGTATTAGAAAAGTTGTTAAAAGGCAGAATTCTTGAATGGGTGGACAGGAATGCAGCGTTATACTCTATGGGATATTGTTGTGGTTTTGTGAAGGACATGTCATGCCTTAGTAAATAGCTCAGTTTTTTGTAATAAAGTGACTCTTGTGTTGCATAAAAGAAATGACTGCATGATATGGATTGGTTTTTAAAAGAGGTTTTGAGTGCTTCATCATTGAATGAGTTCTGGTTTACTATTTTCACATTTAACATTTCTTATCAGATTCCACATGGTCACTCCTGTACTTCATAGGAGTGATGTTACGTCCTCTGCATCATTGCTATAATCCATTGTACTCTCCTCACAGTTTCTTAGTAATGTGTCCCTTAAATTTATTTTAGGTCCTTATCCACCATCTTGCTCCAGAACTCTTATCTCCTACCCATACCAGTTTTGCATCCCTTTTTGATCCCCAAATTTTAAAATCTTACACTTTGCAACATTAAACTGGTAATCCCAGTCAGTTGCCAACTCATTCATTTTACAACTGATCTTGTAAAACCACAACATCTGCTCTTTCCTTTTCATAATTCTTCCTATCTGGAATTTAGTCCTTTCTCAATATCATTAAAACAGCAAATCCCAAATTTATTATACCCAAAATAGTTGGTTGCAGCACACCACTAGTGACTTTTCTCTTCAAGGATTTTGTCCTCCACACTTAACTTGTTGGAACCTATCAGATAGCCAATATTCAATCAAGTGCACTAATCTGTTATCCAACCCTGTCAATTCCAGTTTAATTATGAACCTATCATATGTCAACCTGTCAAAAGCCCATGCAAAATCGAAATACACCACTGTATATATGTATGTATGTATATGCATCTCTTTTGTCAAATGCCTTGCTGTAATAACAGAGCCTTCCTTGAGCTAGCTAGCTCATGTTGTCCATCAGTGTGGGTACACCTGCTGTTTTCACCCCAGTTCTGTATCTTCTGTATCTCGGTCCTGACTAACTTATCCAGCATTTTAACCACTTTGCCAGACATACACAAATAGGCCATTAATTCATAGTTTATTCATCGGTCACACCATTAGTTTTATCACCTTATGAAGCAGAACAATTTTCCCATCTTTCCAGTAATTTGGAACTTGGTCCAGTGGAAGTTAAACAAGTATGTCAATGCAGTTTTTAACTCCCTGGACCATTTCTGAAAGCATGCAGTGATGCATCATCAAATTCTCTCCCTTATTAATTTTAAGTTTACTCTATTTCCCATACATCTCCTGATCACTCACCATCTGTTTCTTTTCTTCTCTTCCCACTGCACTCAAACTCTGCATGGATGTCACATTAACAAAATTAAAATATCGTTGTGAATTGCTTATTTAATATCTCAGATACAGGGTGTTTCAAAAGGGTGATACAACTTTGCAAAAGAACAGAGAATAACTCAGAAGTTGTACAAAAGCTGAGTGAGTAAGTGTCATAATTAGTGAAATACATAATTTTTAGTCGTGTAATTTTATTACCAAATGACAACACTAGATGGTGTGATACATCACACCATTTGAAAATTGTGGCTTTCAATGGTGCAGAGTGAGCACATTGTGTGTTTTGGTTTGAGAAAACAAAGTCTGTAACACAAGTTCAGAGGAATTTCTATATGCAATACGGCAAAGAACCTCCTAGTAGGTGCACGATCTACACATAGTGGCACAAGAATTTTGTGGAAACAGGCTGTTCTGTGCATTATTCAAGTTTAACAGGAAGACTGTGTGCTGCTAATGCTGATGTGGAAGAAGTTTTTGAAAGTCCAGAGAAGCCCTGGAAAGTCAACCAGACAGGCATCTCGTCAAATTGGAATTCCACATATGACTTTGTGGCTTGTTTTATGACAGCATCTACATTTAAGGCCGTACAAATTTACCCTTGTACAACGTTTGAAAAAAAAAAAAGACATTAAAAGATATGCCAGGATATGTATGGAAATGATCAGTAGGATAGAACAAAATGAGGACTTTTTGAACAATCATTTTCAGTGATGAGTGCACTTTTCACGTACGTGGGCAATGTTTTTACTCCTCGTGTAGCTGATTTTTTCTGCTTAATCTATTTTGACTTATGGCATTCACGTGTCTGCTTGTGAAGTAAACACTCTCATCTGCAAGAATCTGGGGAAGCAAAAATCCACATTGCATCATAGAACATATTTGTGGCACCCCAAAGGCTAATTTTTTTGCACCATGAGCAAGAAGAAAGTGTATGGATCCTTTTTTTGTAGTCTACTGGTATGGTACTGGACATGCTACTTGGGTACCTAATACCACAATTAGATGACGATGACCACAATGGATGCTTACATTTCCATTATTACAGACCCCCACATATAGACAAATCGGCCCTTCAGAACACACAATTTACAGATAAAAAATACTAGCGGTGGTGGTTGTGGGCAGTAGATGGCATTGATGTAGGTGATTGGTAGTAGAGGTTCTGTGCAGTAGTGGAGACGGAGAGTTGTACAGTAGGTGTCCTCCTGCAATGAGTCTTCGGACTCCTTGGAGGTGTCACTAATAATAATAACCTTATAGATGTAAGGTCGTGCCTCAACATCCCTTTTCCAAGCAGATGGATTGGTAGAGGGGGCATCTGTGGCATGGTCACTGTGTTTCCCCAAACTTGCACTGTTAGATTTTTTTGTGTGTGTGTGTGTGTGTGTGTGGATCTTTGCGAAAGATCGAGTGTTTGTACTGCCACTACCATCAAATTTGGATGAGCTGCATTCTAGAATTTCTGCTACCATTTCTGAAGTTATGCCAGCTATGCTCTGCTGCTTGTGGCAGGAAATTGATTACAGATGGGATGCCTTCAGAATTACTGGAGGCAGTCATATCGAACTTTAACTGTCTGTGTTGAAACTTCAAGTGTTACGCTACATTTGCAGAGTAATAAAAATTGTTCATCTATCGTTATTTACCTTTTATTGTCATTCAAAGTTGTATGCCCCTTTTGAAACACCCTGCACAACCTCCACAGTTATCATCATTCTGCCATTTTCACTGCTAGCCTCATATTAAAAGATCCCTAAGAATTTGTTTTAGCTTCATTGGCTAATTGCTTCTCATACTTCAGTTTTATTATCGTTTCAAAGTGAGTTCTCTTCCTTGCCTGATCTTTTTACTCTTCATGTAGCTGATTTTTTCTGCTTAATCTATTTTGTCTTGCGGCATTCACACATCTGCTTGTGAAGTTGTTTTGGTATGAGAAAAATATATATACAGGGTGTTCGGGATAAATTTGACAGTTTCGTAAGGAAAAAGAAAATCTTCTTTGTATCTATTAAATTTAATGAATTGACAAAAAAATATTACAGGCAGAGTTAATTACAATACTATCAACAAGATTTACTCAAAATAACCACCATTAGCATCGATCACAGCTTCAATTCTGCTTCGGAACCTCGAACAAGCTGATGCTACAGTCTCCCTGGGAAGGGCCGCAAAAACTGTTTTAATTTTATCCATTAACTGGGCTTTTGTATTACTGGAAGTGCGATTGGTGTCTTTTTCAACTGCGCCCCATACAAAATAATCCATGGGGTTAAGGTCTGGGGAGTTTGGAGGCCAAACATTTGGACTGGTGAAGTCGTATAAATTTTCAGACAACCATTTTTGACTTTTCCCAGAGGTGTGGCAAGGGGCCGAATCCTGCTGCCATACATACGGCCTACCATTGGCTACCCTTGTTATCCAGGGCTTGACTACAGTTAGCAACTCCACGAACAAAGCCCGAATTCCAATGCCAGGGTTCTTCAACACCTGTTCCTGCAGATTTGCGAGGAATTCTGCTGTACGAACGCAATCAGATCGTCTGCTAGGGATCTTTCTTCTTGCTACATCCTCATAGTCACCATTGCAAGTCTCTAGTTCATGCCTGATTGTTTTTACTGTATTCAGGGAGCATTGGGCAGCAGTCGTAATATCCTTATTTTGATGGCGGGCACGAATCATCATGATACAAGTTATTCTCTTCCATGATTCAGGTGGGTTCCAGCTATCCATCCTTTCTGACATCTTGTATATGAATGAAGAAGGGTCCAAACTTTTAAATGAAGAGAAGTGTGTGTTAATACATGTAACTTACGGAAAAATATAATTAATTATAAATATGTCAAATTTATCCCGAACACCCTGTATGTATGTAATAAAAGGCTACTATTTTTATCATCCACTCAACTCTTGAACTTCCTCTGGAATGGAATTTAAATTACTAGAAATCTGAGAACTGCAAGATCAAACCATACTGCTGCAAAACAAGTGCTGCTATTCTTCCCCCTCTCCCCCATCTTGCATGAGCATAATTCTCCATCTCTCATCCACAACACTCCATCTCTCATTCTGCCCTTTCTATCCTCATTTGATAGTTGTTTTTTGGGTTTCCTTTTTTTTTTTTCCGGCCATAAAAATATAAATTTCATGATGCAGTTAAAAGAAACAATATAATACTTTTCCACAACTAAGCCATCTCACTGCTCTATGTAAAATTACATATTTGTATTCAACTTCATTTTTTGAAAGAAACTGTTGATACATATCGAGATTATGGACATGTGATATTATTATTATAATGCAGGCATCCTCATGGAATTAGAAAATCATCATAGGGGATCCATTATTCATGTATTAACATTATTCACACAATAGTTATCATACTTCTTGAAATCATTCAGTGATAAAGCACTCACAACCACCTCTGACAATACAATCCATCTATTCATGACTCTCCAAAATCGAATCCTAACACCCTTGCTAGCCATACTAGTGTACAATTTCCAGGGATAACACTTATCCCCCACCCCCTTTCCTGCCATGTGCAAAAAAATGTCCTTGTACCAATCCTATAATGAGATCTGTGTGCAGTAGTCCAGTTTAGCCTTATTAAAGCCTTATAAAGTTGAATAATAACCTCCCTATCTCTGTTTGTCAGTGCATTCTTCAACAATCATGTGTTTGTTCTTCTTCTTCAAACTTTTGCAACATTCCCTTTGAAATTCAACTCCCTGTCCACAGTCACTCTCTAATCCCTGTCATCAATTTCCTGCAATTCAGTTCCATCAATATGGTACAGTGCTTGTGATCTCTTCTTTTCAATGTGTATCACTGTATATGTGGTATATTAAACTACAGCCACTTACCATATTACCAGTCTATTTAAGTCATCCTGTAGAATCTTAACATCATCTTTATTAATTGACTCTTCCTAGTTTTGCATCCTCAACATATTATTATTATTTGACACCTCCAGAGAGTCCAAAGACTCATCGAGGGAGGTGATCTTCTTTTCAATGTGTATCACTGTGTATGTGGTATATTAAAACTACAGCCACTTACCATATTACCAGTCTATTTAAGTCATCCTTTAGAATCTTTACATCATCTTTATTAATTATGACTCTTCCTAGTTTTGCATCCTCAACATATTATTATTATTTGACACCTCCAGAGAGTCCAAAGACTCATCGAGGGAGGGCACCTAACTCTGCAACTCTCCATCTCCACCACTCAACCTCATCTGCCAACTGCATCATCTACACCACTAGTATTTTCACAGACAATCACAAACATCCAAGCCCATGGCAGGATTCGAACCTGCAGCCCTTTGGCTGGAGAGTGGATACGCTAACCTCTCGGCCAACCAGGGCGGCAAACATATGCCTGAACATTCTCCTCAAATCATTTCCTATATCAGTGATATACAAATTAAACAGCTGAGGACCTAGTACTGAGCCCTCCAGTGCACCACTAATCACTAGCCTTCTCTTAGACTCAACTTTTCCACAAATCACTCTTTGATGTTGAGAGTCACTGGGCCTGGCTCCCACTGACGAAAATGGGTAGTGGCCCTTGCCTTAATGGATAGCATTACACATATCCGCAAGGAGATGTGCTTTGCATTATGGGAGATACTGAGATAGGAGTGATGATAGCTTTCTCCACCTTTGCCTTGGTGTTGCAACACCTTAGCTCAGTCCTGAAGATACTTTCAGGCACAAACTTTGTTAGCTCACACTTGGATAAAGGATTAAACTAAACTTGTTACACTCTTTGATATCTGTCCATCAGCCACCGTCTAATCCAAATCACCAGCTTCTCATCCAACCCCATTTGCTCCAATTTATGCAATAGAGTTCCATATGGAATCCTGTCAAATGATTGCAAAGTTAGCAGTATTGCTGAGTAGCTATTTCCTTTATCCAACTCAGTTGTTACTTTATTATAAAAAGTAAGAAAATTACTAAAGCAAGAACCATCCCTCACAAAACCATGTTGTCAGTCCACTATAAAGTATCATATTCCTGTCCACCCAGTCAGAGCTAGTCAGTGGTAATGCCAATTCTTTTTTGCCTTTTTTTTTAACACAGGTGAATTATCATCTATTCCCATATCATTATTTATATTCAGATTTTATAATAACCTAAACACGTTGAGATTATCTCTGTGTATATTCTTACATCAGTTTCAGTGACTACAATATCTTCGCTTACTTGCTCATTGTGTACCAAAAGAACACTTTGGGATTTTCTTTGGCCTGCATGGTTAATATCCTCTCATAATGTGATTTTGCCTTACTTACCATGCCGTTTCCATCATCCTTCTCATCTGTGCTTTGTACTGCTTGTGCATTTTCATATAACCTTTTTCTTTATATTTCTTCCACAATATTTTATTATTATGATTATTAACATCAGACCCTTGTGGTGTCAAAAGACCCATCAATGTATGTCCATGCTCCAATACAAAGAGTTCATTGCACTGTACATTAAACCCTTTTACTCTTCCTGCACTCACCACACTTGAAAGGCAATTGCACTGCATGCACTTCTTGCTCCCACTCTCTTTTTACAGCTTCCATAGATGACTTGTTGTTTTACCCTTGAATCGCTCTCTCTCACACTTCTCTATGATAAATCTACTCCATACTGTTGAATTTTTTTCTTGACAATTATTCATAAGACAATACACTTTTTTTATAATCTTTGTCAAGTAGCTTTATTTTATCCTCCTACATGTTTTGCCAATCTTTTTCCATTGGCATCCTCAGGGAATACAAACTAGTAAGCTAAAATGAAGGTTACAGACTAGGTTATAACTGATGGTTCTAATTCATACAAAAAATTGGTATTGTGCGTGACAATGTGCGTGTCTCGTTAACATGATTTATTCGTTATGGCTCATGACGTAATTGTTATGAAAGTTCATTTCTTTGATGTTTAATGATCTGATAAAAGTTTTCCAAATTTCTGGTAAAATTAGACCTTGATTCTTGTTTAGGTTTTCAGTTTTACGGACGACTGTAGCTGCTTCTTTAAAGGTTCTTGAATGGTAGTTATCTTCTATGTATGGCATAAGGCTCTTATCCCACTCAATGTGATGGTTAGTAGAGGCAAAGTGGCATGAAAGGCCTGAAATGTCTTGTCTGTTATTTCTGACATATCCTATGTGTTCTTTCTTTCTCGTTTCAAAGCTTTTAGAGGTCTGACCTACGTAACTAATACCACATGAGCAAGGTATATTATATACTCCAGAGTATTTGTAGAATGGGTGAGGATCTTTCGTGATCTTAAAAATTTCTGAATAGTGTTGATTGGTTTGAATGCCACTCTGATCTTATGTGGTTTTAAAAGGTTAGCTAATTTTTTGGAAAGGTTGCTGACAAAAGGAATCGTAATTGTACTGATGTATTGGACGTCATCACGTTGTCGATGTGGTATATCAGTAAAGAGAATCTTGTTATAGAGTCTTTTTGGGTAACCATTTAAAGAAAGTTCTCTGGATATTGTGGTTAATTTCATTAGTAGGTCATCCTTGTCTGTCGTATACTGTATAGCTCTTTTCTTGAGACTATGGATAATGCTAAGTTTCTGAGCTATGTGATGAGCTGAGTTGAAATGGAGGTAACATCCAGTATTTGTAGGTATTCTGTATACAGATAGGTTGATACTATTATTGGATTGTTTCTTTATTAAAATGTCAAGGAATGGCAGTTTTTTATCTTTTTCCATTTCTAATGTGAATTTGATGGTATTGTGGAAACTATTGATTTAGTTGAGGTAATTCATTAGTTCTTCTTTCATATGATCCCAAATGATAAAGATGTCATCTACATATCTGTACCAAATTTTCGGTTTTGGAATGATCTGGGTTCAGATTTTTTTCTCTAGATCTTCCATGAATAAGTCAACACAAGGAGGTGATAGGGGGCTACCTATAGCTAATCCAGTGAGTTGTTTGTAGATCGTTTTTTGCGAAATAAAATAGTTAGAAGTTAAACAGTGATTGAACAAAGTAGTGATGTTTTTTGGGAACAACTTTTAACTTCTAACTATTTTATTTGGCAAAAAACGATCTGCAAACAACTCACTGGATTAGCTATGGGTAGCCCCCTATCACCTCCTTGTGCTGACTTATTCATGGAAGATCTAGAGAAAAAAATCTGAACCCAGATCATTCCAAAACCGAAAATTTGGTATAGATATGTAGATGACATTTTTATCATTTGGGATCATATGAAAGAAGAACTAATGAATTACCTCAACCAAATCAATAGTTTCCACAATACCATCAAATTCACATTAGAAATGGAAAAAGATAAAAAACTGCCATTCCTTGACATTTTAATAAAGAAACAATCCAATAATAGTATCAACCTATCTGTATACAGAAAACCTACAAATACTGGACGTTACCTCCATTTCAACTCAGCTCATCACATAGCTCAGAAACTTAGCATTATCCGTAGTCTCAAGAAAAGAGCTATACAGTATATGACAGACAAGGATGACTTACTAATGGAATTAACCACAATATCCAGAGAACTTTCTTTAAATGGTTACCCAAAAAGACTCTATAACAAGATTTTCTTTACTAATATACCACATCGACAACGTGATGACGTCCAATACATCAGTACAATTACGATTCCTTTTGTCAGCAACCTTTCCAAAAAATTAGTTAACCTTTTAAAACCACATAAGATCAGAGTGGCATTCAAACCAATCAACACTATTCGGAAATTTTTAAGATCACCGAAAGATCCTCACCCATTCTTCAAGTACTCTGGAGTATATAATATACCTTGCTCATGTGGTATTAGTTACGTAGGTCAGACCTCTAGAAGCTTTGAAATGAGAAAGAAAGAACACATAGGATATGTCAGAAATACAGACAAGACATTTCAGGCCTTTCATGCCACTTTGCCTCTACTAACCATCACATTGAGTGGGATAAGAGCCTTATGCCATACATAGAAGATAACTACCATTCAAGAACCTTTAAAGAAGCAGCTACAGTCGTCCGTAAAACTGAAAACCTAAACAAGAATCAAGGTCTAATTTTACCAGAAATTTGGAAAACTTTTATCAGATCATTAAACATCAAAGAAATGAACTTTCATAACAATTACGTCATGAGCCATAACGAATAAATCATGTTAACGAGACACGCACATTGTCACGCACAATACCAATTTTTTGTATGAATTAGAACCATCAGTTATAACCTAGTCTGTAACCTTCATTTTAGCTTACTAGTTTGTATTCCCTGAGGATGCCAATAGAAAAAGATTGGTATTAATCTGATAAGAACCTCTTACCAACTTATACTTCTCACTCATATTCCATGTCCATTCACAAGGCTTTGCAAATTGTATTCCTCAGTCTGGCTTAATATCTCATATTCCACACACTTGATAATGATTTGCAAATCTTCTTTGGACGGTCTATAAGATATCCTCATTCCCTTTAATTATTATTGTTTTTTTCAGCTCCTGCTTAATGATGATATTCATTTAACTCTCTCCTCTTGATACCAGGTATGCAATGTGATAAACAAAATCTCTTGACTATCTTTCATGCACTGCTAACATTTTTCCCTTGAGACTTCTCTTGGCATTGCTCTATGCTGTTGCCTAAATTTGTCATAATTACTCTATAGTTCTGCATATACTTGCTGTTAACTGAAAACTCCATGTGCTTGTCCATCTCCCAGGTCAAGCCTACATGATTCATTTGAAAGCACTGGCTATCTTTATAATGGAGAAATCCTCTGATGTCATTGCCATATCCAGTATTTTCAGACAGTGGGTCTTCTTCATCACATCCTATTTCAGGTTATTTTCTCTTAGAAATAGCATGTGATGGAGAAGGCCCATTGTCTGAAAATACTGAATATGGCAATGACATCAGAGGATGTCATTGCTAAATTCCATTTCCTCTCCAATGTTCCCTATCCTTCTTTCAATATGTATTCTTATAGTACAATCTGCCATAATAATTACTCCTCTTACATTCATTGAGCTAATTTGTTAAGTGATGCATTGTCCTCTGCATTACCTTTGCAAATCTTGGCCTGTAATAGCAACCTACTATATATTTTCCTGTTAATTCATGCCATATAACTTCTCATTTGCATTGTCTTCGTGTTCTTATGTCCTCTCTGTTGAATTTCTACCTTTGTTGGTTTGTTTCTGCTGCTATCAGCAATGCATCTGTTATCATCTTGTTATGTATATATTCTCGTTGAAAATATAATGTGCCTCATCTTATACTTGTGTCATCCTCCATCAATAATTTGTGACACATCTGTTATAAATTAAAAGTGTTTTAATTTATTCTTTTTTAAATTTAATTTCTACCTTTGTTAGTTTGCAGTTCTTCTGCTATCATCAGCAATACATCCCTCATTGCATAACAATATCAGCCTTCATCATTATTTTGTGACATGTCTGTTTTTTTGTGTTATTCCCACCCATGAAAGTTGTAAACCTATAATACTTATAGGTTATAACTGTGGGTGAGTTAAGAAATCTTAACTTAAATCTTAAGAAAGCGAACTCTTAATACCACTATTAAGAGTTCGCTTTCATATTAAAAGAAAAAATATATATATATATATTATACAAAATATCTTGAAGTATATTTTTTCTCAGTTTTATAAAATAAATAATATATATATGTTATTGATTCTTTATAGCTGGAACCAGGAGTATCTTTACCAAGTCCAAATGATCTAAAGAGGAAAATTATTATAAAAAATAAGAGATTGAAGCTTGAAGTTGAAAAACGTGAGTTAAATAAGTATTTAAATTAAAATTATTTGAAGTACTCGTAAATTCATATTCTGAATTTTTTTAGAGTACTTCATTGCTTAATTTACATCAGTACTTAATGTTTTAATTTGTTTTATTGTATAAAATGATAATAGTTTGTGGTAATTTTTCAACTAATTTTAACTGATCATGTTTACAGAGTCACTATCTAGTAAATTTTTAAGTTTCTTTGTTGATGTTGGTTTTAAATTATTATTACAGAATATTAGATAATTAAAGTTTTGAGAACACAATGTTACTTTATTGATTTGAACTAATATTATTGTTTGGCATCTCATAGCTCATACCTCTCACATACCTCTTACAGCTCACATCTCTATTTTCTAAACATTCTTTCACAAAAGCTGGCCTGAAAGCCTGTGCTTTCTGACCAGCTTGCTTGCTTTGCAAGATGAAATACATACCACTTTCTAGAAGGGGGAACATTCCAGTTAACTAATTTCTTCAGTTTTATTATAAAGTTGACATATGTTACCAATTGAATTTTTCCTTATAGAAAGGGATGATGTGTTAGAGAAATGACAAAAATTGAAAAGGAGCATATGCATTTAATAAGATAAGAAGGTAAATTTGGTTGTTAGTTATAAGGAAGCAGTTTGATCATTCAGTACTGTTTTGGAGATAAAGAAATAGATTAAGTATTAACATATTGAAGAATCAATAACAACAGACTGATAATATTTAATATATTTACATGGTGTGTAGTGTTTATGGAAAGCTCCTGAATAGATAAGTGTCATTTTGAGTAATAATTGGTGAATTTGCATAGTATTGTTTACTTTTCGTATTTTAGCATGTCTGGGTGATTTTTGGGTGTTTTCTGAGTATTTTAAATAGTAAATTGATAGATACGATTATCTGTGCACATGACCTCCATAAAGAGGAATACAACAAAGATGGCGTCCAGGTCGCCATCTTTGTCTAAAAATTTTAATTTAAAGGATTTGATTCAGTGTACCATTTGCAAAATGTATGCATTGAGGAGAGTGGTTGGAGTCTGCTTAAACAACGATAGTGGAGTGAATGCGTGCAAAAAGTGTAAAGAATGTGAGGATTTAAAGAGTGTTTCAGGTCATGAGAGTGATATCGTTGTTGAAAGTGAGAATCTAGAAAATAGTGATATTTGCGAGCTAATACCAGAAAGCTATGACAGTGGCGTTGAAAGTGAGAATGAAGGTAAACATACAGAATGAATGAATGAATTATCAGAGAATAAAAATGATGAGACATGCAATGAGTGAGATCGCTCGGTTACGTGGAGCGATACACAGGGCAAATCGGCAGCTAGGGTGTTGGCAAAAATATTTACTGAGTGTACCGACTGATAAACTGCAAAAGTATGATAGAAAAAATAAGAGTATGCTAGTCAGTATAAACAAAATGAAAGAGCAAGTGTTCTATGCAGATTCCTTAGTAAGAGGTGTGTTAGTTGAGAGTTTAACAAAATTGTACCAACCTGGTGCAAACGTTATGGATGTTAGCGAGTCAATTAGAATGCAAAAGCAGCGAGTGAAAGAATTGATAGTGGTAGTAGGTTCAAATGATTTGAAAGGAGAAAAAATGGCTATGAGGGAGGATGTGAAGGAATTTCTTCAGGCAGTAAAAGAGAAGAGTGAGAGAGTTAGGATGGTGAGTCTGTTGCCTCAGTATGACAGTGAAGAGTATAGAAGGAGGGCCATAATTGCAAATGACTTTATGCGTGAATTATGCAGGACGAGTGGTGTGGAGCGATGGGCGAAAGGATTTATATAAGATGGATGGTTTACATTTGAATGGATTTGGTGTACGGAGACTTGAAGAGGTGTTGTCGAATGTAGTGGAAGTGGATGTGCAGAATCAGGGAAACTAGAGTTATTGGGAGGGAATAGATATGCAGACTTTAGGGAGACAGTTGAGTGTATGAATG
This sequence comes from Typopeltis vanoorti, assembly GCF_054136105.1. Taxonomy (NCBI): domain Eukaryota; kingdom Metazoa; phylum Arthropoda; class Arachnida; order Uropygi; family Thelyphonidae; genus Typopeltis; species Typopeltis vanoorti. Next base: position 29,419,064 of record NC_143559.1, on the reverse strand, counting down.
TGTGTAATATGCCCAAGCGAGTACGAATGACTACGAATCAGAAGTATAAGGCATCAAAATAGGGATGGAACAAATGGGCTTCTGCAATTCATGTATACTAATGCCAGAAGTATTAGGAACAAGAAAGATGAATTTTTGGCCTTGGTTGGCACTTCCAGGCCACAGGTTATTGGCATTAGTGAAATGAAACATAGCTGACAGAAGATGATATAGCTAGTGGGATTGAATATGAAGGGTATGGTGTGTTCAGGAGCAACAGGGAGAATAAAATGGGGAGAAGGAGTGTTATTGATGATAGCTGATGAGCTACAGCCAAGGAGAATAGAAGTGAAACTGCAGGATAGAGAAAAGAGCACATTTGAGGCTATTTGGTGTGAGATTGAAACTAGCAGAACAAAATATACAGTTGGGTGCTGCTGTAGACCAGGTGATGGAATAGATAGTGGAGATAGTATGCATAAGCAAATAGAAGAAATGAGTGGAAGGAGGGTGATTATTATGGGTGATTTCAACTATGGTAACATTGATTGGAAGGAGGAGAGGACACATGGGAGGAAGGAATTGGATTTTATGCGATTATTAAGGGATAACTATCTGCGACAGCATGTAATAGAAAATACTAGGGGTCAGAGAGTTCTTGACCTAGTAATTGCATCTGAGAATTTGGCTGTAACGAACATGACCATGTTGCCACCAATTGGTGAGAGTGATCATAGGGTCTTGACTTGGGAGGTGACTAAAGGTGTGGAATTTACAATTAAGACAGGGTACATGAGGAATTATCGGGCTGGTAAGTATGACAAGCTTAGGAGTTTGATTGGTTCAGTGCCATGGCATGTAAAACTGCAAGGGCTAGATGTTGATAGTGCATTGGAGGCGGTTAGGAAGTGTTTGCATGAGGCAATGGCTAACGCTATACCTAGAGTCCGAATAATAAATCAAGTTGGGGTTAAATGGATGAATAACACCATTAAGCTTAAGCTGCAAAAAAAAAAAAAAACCAACTGTGGCGGGAATTTAAGGAGAAAGGTGACCGGCAGGCACATGAATGGTATAAAGCGCAGCCAGAAGGGTAACAAGTGTGGTAAGAAAAGCAAAAACGGATTATGAAAAAACATTAGCCTTGCAGGCTAAAGAGAATCCCAAACAGTTTTTTCGATATGTTGCAAGTAAAAGAAAAAATGTATATGGCAGAATCATTTTAAAGAATGCCGATGGTAGGGAGGTAACCAAACCAGTTGATATAGTTGAATTACTGAGTGAGCACTTTGCAAGAATATATCATCCAGGTGGTGACATTCCAGGAATGAATGAAGTATCAATTATACGGGAATTGTGGTGAATGAGGTGGAGGTAAGTAGTCTATTACAAAACCTCAATCTCAATTCATCTGTCAGTACCCTTGACCATTCTGTTTAATCTGAGTCTCGGGTCTGGGTTAGTCCCGAGGGGGTGGAAAGAGGGGGGAAAATAGTCCCACTGCATAAAGGAGGTTCCAAGACTGCTGTTATAAATTACCAACTGATTAGCATAACAGGAATTGTTTGCAAGGTCTTGGAGAAATTAGTCAAGAGAAAAATACAGGATTGGATAGATGAAAATGGGATACTGTATGGGGACAACATGGTTTTGTGAAGGGTAGATCATGCCTCAGTAACTTGCTCACATTTTATAACACATTGACGACTGAACTGGATAAGGGTAATGGGTTTACAGTGATTCTACTGGACCTTGCTAAAGCCTTTTACAGGATACTACATGGAATTCTAATCAGTAAACTGCAGCATATGGGGATGGATATAGGATTGGTGAGATGGATAGGAAGGTGGTTAATGGAGAGATATCAGAGAGTGGTTTATTCAGGAGTAGAGTCCAGAAGACGGCTTGCGACTAGTGATGTACCACCGGGTTCTGTTCTTGGACCACTACTTTTCAATTTGTTCATTAACGATATTGGAAAGAGTCTGAGAGGAAGTGTTCACTTGTTTGCTGATGATGCAAAGTTGGATAGAGCAATAGTGAGTGCACAGGGTGTCATATTTTTGTAAGATGATTTGGATAGTTTGGAGGACTGGGCTAAGGAAAATGGATGTCGATTTAATGTGGCAAAGTGTAAGGTTATGCATTTTGTGGTGAAAAGATTAGCAGCAGTGTATCACATTGGTGAACTGTACTCCAGGAGATTGATGAGGCCAGGGATTTGGGAGTGTTGGTGGATAGGGAGTCAAAGTTTAGGGGGCACATTGCAAAAGTGGCTAAATCAGCTCATCAAATCACTTGGTTGCTGAAAAATACTTTAACAAGCAGAGACAAACAAGTTATTGTTCCTCTGTATTGAGCCTTCATAGGACCCCATCTAGACTACTGTGCCCAGATCTGGGCACCAGGGTTTCTTCTTGATGGGGAGGAAGTGGAGAGGATCCAGAGACGAGTGACCAAGATGATAGCAAGTCTATGGAACAGGTTGAAGATTTGTGGGTTGCAAAAATTGGTTGATAAGTGGAAAAGGGGTGATGTTATTGAGACATTCAAATTACTGAAGGGTTTTTATAAGATTAATTCAGAAGATATTTTTGAGAATAGGACTAGTGGTGGGAAGACTAGGGACCATACATGGAAGCCGGGCAAGAATGTGGTTAGCAAGAGTGTTAGAGCTAGATTTTTAACTTGGAGAGTGGTAAATGAGTGGAATAAGCTGCAAAAGTCTGTTGTTGGTGCAATGACTGTGAATGAGTTCAAGGCGAGGTATGATAGATACTGTGCGAATGTCAAATAGTTATTCTTGACATGATTTTAGGGCCTCCCTCGATGAGTCTGTCGACTCCTTGGAGTTGTCTGAAATAATAATAATAATAATAATAATAAAAATAATTTAATCTGTTTAGAACTATTGAAGGATTAAAGTTTCAATAATGGAAAAGTATTAAATGCAATAGCTTTTAACCCAGTAATGATATATGAAGATGGCTATGCAGAATGATCCAACATTAGAGGCTTAAAAGGAGAAAACAGCACTTCCTTCTGTGTTGTAATATTGTATAGCTTTAAATTTCTATAATCAAAAAAGGTAGAGGCAGTCATTTCCATTAAGATCTGTCTGGTTTATGTAGAAGGACATAACAACTTTCTATATATAGTCTTTCAACCAGAAAATGGAAGACTGGTGTTTTTTTCAGCCACATGGCAGAAAATACTCCACAAGGCAAGTGAAATTTGATAAAAATGCATGTGAGCTTGATGTTCTTCAATATAGTGATAGTCAGCCTTCCAGTTTGAATAAAAAACACCACAGAAGCAGAAAACTCTGTGAGTTCTAGAATGTGACAAGAGCTCTCATTCTGCTCAGTCCTAATCAACTTTAGGGCTTGATAGAATGCTACTTCAAGATGGATTGAACTAAAAATCTTAAAAAGCTGTTCTGAGATCTATTGTATTTTTCTAAAGTTGATAATCTCCTTAGATAAGGAACATTAAGTCTGGAGGAAAAAAAATTATATCCACCTCAGAGGATAGCTAACTCATGAAGACATTATAGTATAGTATAGTATAGTAAAGCAGCTATCCTGACCACAGTTGACCAGTCCAACAGTCATTTGGCCAATTGGATAATATCTTCAATTTCCAACCAACCAGATCATGGATGTTTGTGAATGCTTTTAGGTGTAGACAACTTCATAACCTACTGTGAGTCTATCATCCAACTTAGTCCTGATTTGGCATCTTTAGAAAATGGTTTTCAGGTTATCTAACTCTTTGTGATAGAATATCCATGAGAAATCATATGACCAGTTGCATGCTTCAGGGCTCTTTCTTTGGTCATGGACCACTTCAGTTTAATTCAAAATTGGCGTAATAGAGCAATGTAGAGAGCTTATTGGATGGTTTAAATAGATTGACAGTATGGGAAAAATATAATGGATACCAGTTTAATGTGGCAAAGTGTAAAATTATGTATATCAGATGAACAGATTATAAGCTCTGTACCATTGATGGAACTGTTTTTCATCAGTTAAGTGGGGGGGGGGGGCTGCAGGGCTGCAGATAGAAAGTTGAAGTTAAGAAGGCATATTGCAAAAGGAGTCCAAGTAGCTCATGGGATTATTACTGGATTATTGAAAAAAAAAAGCACCAATAAGCAGAGATAAGAAAGCTTTCATTTCTCTTTATAAGGCTCTGAGATGATCACATCTGAGTTACTGTGCACAGATCTCATCGCTTAAGTTTCTTAGGGACTGAGGAAGTAGTGGATAGGGTTCATAGGTGAGTTGGTCTGTAGACTGCTCTCTAGGATGGTATCTTGTGTACTGAGGGTTTGTAGATGCAGAAGGTTGGTTCAGAGGCAGAAAAGAGGGGGGATAATAGAAACATTTACATTACTAGAAGGATTTTATGGGATTGCTGCAGAAGAAATTTTACAGTCCAAATTCCCTAACTTTGTTGTTAGGGAATTTCGATTTTATGAAATCCAGCCTCATGGATAAGAAGTTAAAGAGGTCAGAATGATTTTCAAAATTGGGGAGATGGTAGAGAGACCAAATGATGAGACAGTGAATGCTACAGAAAGTCAAAAATTCTTTCTGCCACAAGATACCACCCTTGTGATGGAAGGAATCATAGGGTACTTTGGACAATTAAGATGGCTGTGGTTGTTGTCACAGAGATCTCAGGTCAATCAAAACAGATCAGGTTTGGACCAGTTTAATCTGCAGGCAATGATGCATATCATTTAGGTTGGTGTTTATACCATGAAAGTTGGAGGAAAGTAAATATGGAAGAATTTTTTTATTTTTTAAATTTTTTGAGGGAGGTTTTATTTAATTTAACTGTAATAAATTACATTTATTTAGGTTTTACTCCTATTCCTGTATTACAAAAGTGAAGAGAAAAAAAGAAGGGTAACATATACAGTGAGAGGAGATGGACTTGAAGAGAAATTTCCCATACAGAGTATCCAGTCTCCATGCCATACCATGACCTCAACATTATCCTTCGCATACCATTACATAGCCTTCATCAAGGTATGACCTGGCTGTATAGATAGCAGTATGATTATGCACTCTGATTATGAAGCCTTCAGTGCATTACCATCTGGTTTAGTTCCATACACTGTCTGGTGGCTGCCCTGCAGAACTGCTTTAATGTTGTACTCTAGAACAGCGCTTCCCAAACTGTGAGCCGCGGCCCCCTTGGGGGCCATAAGTTTTGTTGAGGGGGACTGTGAAATAATGAAAACAAATTTAAAATGTTTTAAGACTTAGTAGATTTTTTTAAATCTTAAAAGAAACATATTTAATTTTTATTATTTCTTTTTCATTCTTTTTTATATTTGAATGGAAAAAATCACACATTGGTTCACAAATTTTGCTTCTTGCATATTTTGGCTATTAATGAGTATTATTAAATATATGCTTATTCATTATAAGTTTCATTTCAAAGGTATTAATAAGAAACACAAAAAAAGATTACAAATGCCAAATCTTGAATATAAATTGTATTGAATATAATTACAATAAATATTATAATAATATATGTCTATATTATGATTTTTTTTTCGATGGGACCGTGAAATATTTTAATTTTTCCAAAGGGGGCCTTGGCATCCATAAGTTTGGGAAGCACTGCTCTAGAAGACGGGGAGCTGCTGAATCACAACTGTATGTTTGGTATGTCCTTGGGGGTTGACAAGAATGATCACTCAATAACTCATTCTCTCTGCCATCAGCACTTGTTTAAGTTATCCTTCCATAGTTGTTCTTCCTTTTACTCACTAGTGAAAGAACTCTTTGGGATTTTCTTTAGCCTGTTCAGCTAGCCTATGCTCATAATAAACTTTTGCTTTCCTTACAATACTGGCCATTCTTCTTGATTGTGCCTTGTACTACTTGATAGTTGCCTTTCTCCCTAAAATATCCTCCACAACTCTTTCTTATTCTGCACTTCCCATTTTATGATGCTATTCATTCATTTAACTCCTATTTAGTCAGGGGGGTTTATCTTCTAGACTGTGGATATACAGTCTGACACTGCTTTCTTCAAAAACCTTTGACTATCTCTCATGCACTGCCAATATCTTTATCCTCCAATTCTTATGCTATGAGATAGCTCCAAGATTACTTCTCAGTTTGTCATAATCACTAGCTTTGTAATTCTACATATACTTCTTATTAACTGAAATTTCTACATCTGGCAGTCTCCCAGGTAATGATTGCCTTCCTTATTCACATGCATGATTATAGCCAAGTCCTCTGATACTCTCACCAAATCCAACACTTGTGCATCTCTGGTTCCCTCCATTGCATGCTTGTCTCAAGTGACTGTTTCTCCTTCCAGTCTGTGTCTTCAGAGTTTGGTCTGCTTAATAACTACTCATCCTGCTCTCACTGTGATAATCAGCTGATGCATTCCATCCGTATTTGCCCTCTCAGCCTTCAGCAGCAACCAACTATGTATTTTCCTGTAGGCCTCTATCTCATACCAGATAACCTCAGTTGCTCTACCCTCTACATCTCTGGCTTCCTGCTAAACCACTCCTCTCCATCCTGTTTTCTCTATCCTCTCTGAAAATACTATATCCAATTTATTCTATCCTTATAACTATATCATTTTCTGTCAGCCATTCTCACTAATGCCTATAACTTTTGGCCAAGTTGAACTAACCAATGATAAAAATGACTCCTCTGCTTATTCCAGATGCATCTTGCATTAGTATATATATAAACTGCATTATTCCCTTTGGCTCATGACTTCCCTCATACCTTGTATTGTTTCTCCCACTATATTTCTGAACACGAGAAGCTACATTTAATATGTATCACCTGATAATTCTTCCACTCATTTGCTGGATGCTTGAGCATACTACATGCCTGTGTCTCCCCCTCCCATTAAAAGTAAAAAAATTAAAAAAAAAAAAAAACCTCTAATTTCCTTAATTCTATTTTTTTGAGCTCTCACTAAATTATACTTTTTCAAGACATCTAACTCCAAATCTATTCAGATGCATCATCAACCTTACATCAGACTCATTCCATACATCAACGAACTTTGCACCATTTCTCCTGCACAACCTATGCAACACAATCATGGCCCTTCTTCTCTACTCACTTCACCATTCATGGCAGTAGACTCACAATCCTTACTCTATCACTGTTCTCATTCACTTGTGCCAGAAACTATTTCATATCGCCTAGCATACTACGCTTATCATTGCCATATCATTTATTCCTGCCATACCATGAGCATTGTTTAAAGTCATTCTACCATAGTCATTTTCCCTCTTACTTGCTACTTAATGAAAAAACTCTTTTGGGTTTACTTTGGCCTGTTTGCCTAATTCTCTCTCATAGTCTGATTTGGCCTTCCTTACCATACTAGTCACCCTTCTTGCTTGCACTTTGTACTACTTATAAGTATACTGATCACTTTTTTCTTTATATTTCCTCCACAATGTTTTCTTTTTTTGCATCTCTCACTTTATATCAATACTCATCCACTTAATTCCAACTTGGTTTGTCCTCCTGACCTTGGGATACTGATACTGCTATCTTCAAGCAATCTCTGACCACTTGCCATGCAATACTGACATTCTTTCTTTGCAGCTTCACAAGCCATGGAACTTGTCCAAGATGACTTCTGAGTCTCTCATAATCACCAGCCTTATAATCATTACTAAACAACACTTTCTCCATACATCTAACTCTAAAACCATTCAAATGTAGTCTGTCATGCATAAACAAGTCCTTTCGTTCATCAAACTCATTCCATACATCAATAAACTGCACACCATTCCTCTTGCACAATCTTCTCATTGGCAATCATGGCCCATCTTCTCAGTTCTGTTCTGTGATACTGAGGCAGCAGACACACAATCTTTACTTTCTTGCTCTTCATTTTTGCTTTCACTAACAACTCTTTCTTCTCTCATTGCCTATTTCTCACCTTTCAAATCATTTCTGCTAGTCAATACAATCAACTCATTTGCTCCATTCTTCTGCATACTTACAGCATCACTAACATCCTTTATCTTCACACCTGGGAAACATGCTTTCATCACTTTCTTGTTAAGTACCTCTTATCATTGAATCTCCATACAGTACTATCTGTTTTTTCCCAGTCTCTCACACTTTTATGCATTTCTCATTCATCCTCCGTCCTTCCTTACAACTCGCCAGTCATTTCTCCAGTTGCTTGAGCTCTAGTTTTGTCCTGTGAATGAGTCTATGTAAGCATGTAATTTCTTTCCGCACTAGCATCTCATCATCTGCATTGCTTTCAACCACTTCCTTCAAACTCATAGCCATATTTTGTGCACTATTACTGACATTCAGTAATTCAGCGGAAGCAGGGAGGACCTAGTCCTCGCTGCTTCCACTACTGCATTTTCCGCGACACCTTGAAAATCCTGCCTTATATCTTTATTATCAGTCACTTCATTCTTTCACAACTCGCATTACTTGCATTCATTTACAAAACATTTTCAACGACTATTTTCTCCATTCTCGCTTTCATACCACAAACCATTGGTAACAAATACATCAAACACACAATACATTCAACTAAATCCTGTGTGTTGATATCGGCCAACAATGATATCTTGGTCGCCATTTTTCTCATGCATATCATTTCCATAATGAAAAACGATTTGGAAAATATCACTTAATAATAGATGACTTAACTACACAGTCAAAACGAACAAAATACCACCAAATATATATAACAATATCGCCAATATCTACTAAAGAATAATAACTTTAGCTGAGCAAATGTGTACTGCATCTGCTACTCAACACAACAAACACTAACCAATATAATAATATTGTATTGTATTGTATTATACAATACAATACAATAGTATATAATATACTATTGTATTGTATAGTAGTATATAACATATGTAACAAAGGTGATTGTTAATAAAACACACACACAAATTGCTTGAAAGCGGACAAGGAAACATTCATAAAAATATGAGCCACTACAAATGAATTCAATATTATTAATTATTTTTAATATGCCACTTATCTTTCAGCTCAAAATACCATTGGTATGCCAACTAATGATATGCTTCCACCCAAATTAGTGCAGAGCTCATGTTACTAAAATACTTTGCATCAGAAAAACAAAGGTTCCTCAATAAAGGTTCAAACTGCTTTGGATAGTGATCCTTTGCATAATGCATAGCAAGTTAAAAGAGAGACCTATGTAACTCAACTGGTATTAACAGTTGGAAAAACCTGGGTTTGAATCCCTAACTCATCTTCATTTAAAATCAAGTAGAGTTGAGTTAGCCAGTTTTATTCACAAGGCAAGCTGAGTTTCCAGACATTTTCCCTCCTGGAAACTCTGGTTTATCATCTCTCAAAATGGAAAACTGGCTAGAAGAAAACACACAAATATATTATTATTATTATTATATGGGCAACCACACGGAGTCCTTACTTTTAACAAGTAAGGCCCTAAACATTATACCACGTACTATCAAACATCTGTGCAATATCTGTCATACTTTTTTTGAACTCATTCATAGTTATGGCACCCACAGCAGACTCTGGAAAACCTATTGCACTCGTTCATCACTCTCCAAACAAAAAATCTAGTCCTCACACCCTGCTAACTACACTCTTGCTCAATTTTGCACCCTTAGTTCTCCCACCACCACCAGACCTGATTGAGACATTCAAATTACTATTTGTTTCTCAAACATATCACCTCTTTTTCTGCCTGACAACCAATTTCTGTAACCCAAATCTTCAACCTCTCCTCATAAAGTTCATTCCATGGACCTGCTACCATCTTGGTTAGTGACTCTGGATCCTCACCCCCAATAACCCAGGAGACCAAATCTGTATACAGTAGTCAATATGGGGAATCTTACTAAGGCCCTACAAAGAGGTATAATAACCTGCTTATCTCTGCTTATCAGGGCATTCATCAGTAACCGAATAATCTGATTAGCTGTTTTAGCCACTTTTGCAATATACTTCCTGAACTCTCTAACTGCCTGGCCACCAATACCTCCAATTTACTGGAGGACAGTTCTATCAAGGCGGTATACAGTTGGTAATCTTTACATCCCAAAATACATAACCTTACACCTTGCCACATTAAACTGACATCAATTCTCCTTGCCCATTCTGACAGTCTATCTAAATCATTCTGCAAACTTTTAACATCATCTTTACTGACTATTGCTCACCCAATTTTACATCATTGGCTTATGACTGAATAGTTCCTCTCACATCCTCTCCTATATTGTTCATGTACAAATTAAACAGTAATGACACCCAAGAACAGAGTCCTGTGGCATGCCATTAGTCACAGGCATTCTACTGGGCTTCTCCAAAGATTTTTGGAATCAGTAAAATGTGGTTGACAGGAGAAGATGTCTCAACAGCAAGGGAAGTAGAAGAATATAGCATATTTAGTAGGATAGGAAGATTAAATGGACTGGTGGAAAAGACACAACTCATCGCTTACTTAAGTAGTGATAAGTTGTGTCCTCTCAGAGTGGAGAATATGGAGGAAAATAACACTAATGGTTTTCAGAGTGCATGGGCTGAGGTGAAGGCAAGCAGGACAGGATATTTAATGGGATGTTGCTATAGGCCAGGGAACACAGGAGATCAAGAGGAAAAGACATTTAGGCAATTTAGATTGTCAAGCACAAAAGAAATTATCAGAAATTTGATTTATAGCAGCATAAATTGGGAAGCAGAAACAGCACATAACAATAGCAGATTGGAATTTCTGGAATTCTTGAGAGACAAATATCTTAGGCAACATACACTAGAGGATATATGAGGTTGTTCAAAAGCTATGAATTTGGTCTTATGATTAGAGAATCTGATTACTAGTCTAGATCCTCTAGACTAGTAATCAGATAATAGGATGTGTCCCCTAAATTTCAGATCCTTATCCACTATCACAACCAGATCTCTTATTTCCTCCACCTCCGACAATATATCCTCACCAAGCATAAATTCTGCATCCCATGTTTGATTTCCAAATTTTAAAACCTTACATTTTGCAACATTGAACTCGCATCCCCATTCCCGTGCCCAATCACTCAATTTATTCAAGTCTTCTTGTAAGGCCACAACATCTTCTCTACTCTTCATGGTTCGTTCCAACTCTGCATCATCTGCAAACAACTGAATATCTCCATCCAAATCTTCAACAATATCATTAATAAACAAATTAAACAGTAATGGCCCTAAAACAGACCCCTGAAGCACACCACTAGTGGATATCACTCCCCCATACACAACTTGTTGATACCTATCAGATAGTCAGTCTCCAATCTAATATCCAACCTCATCCCTCTAGTTTGACTATCAACTTATTATGCAGTAATCTATCAAAAGCCTTTGCGAAATCTAAGTATATTCTTTAAATTAAGGGGATATTAAATTAAATCCCACATCGTTTTAAAACTGAATAAGAAACTCAAAGATCAGAATCAAAGAGTTTCATGCCGAATATAGTAAACTATAAAAGTATCAGCGACTACTAGCGTACACTAAAGCACGTAGTACAAACTAGGGCAACTCGTAGCAAAGGTGGGTAAAGCTCTGATCACTATTCTTAGTATTTTCCATAATGTAAAACACATCTCCTAAGAGATGTATGATGTTATACATTATGGTTGGAGGTCACTACCCAGACCGGTTTCGACCTTTATTGAGGTCTCATCAGTGAGTAGGCAGACCAAATTAATACTAAGGTATAGCGAAAAGAACTTATATACGAGTTGTCAAAAAGGTGCACATGTTAAATTATTTAAATATAGAGAGCCAATAGGCTTCATTTCGGCGATGTAACATTGCAAGTTGTCAAAAAGGTGCATCCATTAAATTATTTAAATATAAAGAGAATGTTACATCGCTGAAATGAAGCCTATTGGCTCTTTATATCTAAGTATATTACTATGTATCTTTCTCCTCTGTCCAAGGAAGCTGTCACCTTATTGTAATAAGTAAGTAGATTACTAAAACATGACCTCCCTTTAGCAAATCCATGCTGTCCATCAACGATAATACCATTTTTGTCAACCCAATTCTGGATCCTAGTTCTCACAAGCTTCTCCAACAACTTAACTACAACATCTGATAGGCCTATAATTTGATGCATGAGTTCTATCACCTCCTTTATGAAGTTGCACAATCTTGCCCTCCTTCCACTCCTTAGGAACTTGACCCAGTGCAAGACTCGTATTAAAAAATATGTCAAGGCATGGTCAACTCCCTAGCACATTCCTTCAGAATACATGGTGATATATTATCAAGTCCCACAGCCTTATTTACATCTAGTTTGCTCAACTCCCCATACACCTCTTGCTCATTTACAGTCAGTCTCTCCTCCCCATCATCAACTGCTCTCAATCTCTCCATGAAATCACATTCACAAGATTGAAAGACCTTTATGAACTGCTCATTAAGTGTCTCCACCACACATTCTGCAACAGCTGACTTTATACCATTTTCTCAAATCAATGTCATCCTTCCATAATCATTCTTTATTTTGCTGGCTACATATCAAAAGAACTCCTTAGGATTCTATTTGGCTTCATTAGCTAACTGCTGTTCATACCTATCTTTAGCTACCCTCACCAACCAAGTCACCCACCTTGCTTGGTCTTTGTAATTGGTTATTTCCACTTCTCTTATGCTGCCTCCATAATGCCTTTTTCTCTGTATCGCATGCTTAATCTGTTTATTCATCCATTTCACACCTATCTTATTTAACCTTCTCACCCTTGGAATACATTTAGACATTGCATCTACTAGATAGTTTTTGAAAATCTCCCAAGCTGCATTGATCTCTTTTCCAGCTAACTCCTCATTCCAGAAGTAGAGAATGTCAGGAATCTGACATTCATGATCTATAGAAATATGATTAGAGGACATATTGCAAAACTGGGAAGTTAACCCAGTTTTGCAATATGTCCTAGAGGAGTCCTTCATTGAGAAGGATGTTGACCAAAAGAGATAGAATTTCATTGTATGAAGTCCTGATCAGATCTGGATCTTAACTACATGTAGATTATTGTGCTCAGATTTGGTCACCAATATTTGAAGGGGTAAATTAACCTTAGACAGAGATGGTCCAGAGGTAGATAAAATGATATCAGGACTGTATATTGTTACTTATGAGGATATACTGAGGACATGTAAACTGCAGAGTTTAATAGATAGAAAATAAAATAGTGATGTGATTACGATATTTAAACTTCTGTAAATATTTTCTGAAACATGGACACAGAGATCTTTCACAAGTAGTCATCACTGGAAGTTGCAAATGCAGCAATGAGTAGGAGTATGGGAAATTGCTTTTTTTTTTCCCCTTCTCTCAAGAAAGATGGTTGTACCTTGAAATACATTGCCTGATAGGATGGTGAGAACATAGCTGGTGAATGAGTTTAACCATCCGATCAGCTATAAGAATGAAATATATCAAAAATATATGCTTCATATCAGTATTGTTTTTTCTATAATGTCCAATACTTATTTTGATTTCAATGGACACTTTACATCTATGTAATTATTGACGTTTATACACATCCAAGCCAGTATGGTAGTTAATGAACAGTATGATAGTGTTATCTAGGATGAGCCTCCCATGATGAGTCTTGTGACTCCATTAAGGACCTGAATAATAATAATAATAAACCCAAACCACTCCTATACCATTTTTGCAAGAAGATGGTCCTTAATTTTTATATAGAAGAGATATAAATTTTTAATAAATGATTAGTTTTTAATTTTATAAAATTTTAAGTATTTCATATTTTAAATAAATTTTATCAGTTATAATTATATTTAGTATATAGATATATCAACTTGAAATTGTATTTGGCTTGTGCTTTATAATTTTATTTACCAAGAAAAACTAAGAAACATTAATTTTGCTGTTTCTATATATTTCTTCATATTTTATATTATATATATATATTCTAAGATACCTATAATTGTTATATTTATTCAGAGGAACTGGAACTGTGGAGGAAGGGACAACTTCAAAATGATGATGATGATGATGATGATGATAAAGAAGATGCTGCTCCCAATCTAACTCTTTCAGCTGATGATTCCATAGTAGATGGAGGTTTGTGGATAGACATGTTTTGTTAACCAAGCTAAATTAACCTGTGCATTTTTTAAAGAATATATTCTTACCCCATTATATCACAGATCACTTAAAAAGATTTGATTTTGTTATTCATTTATATATATATATATACAGGGTGTTCGGGATAAATTTGACAGTTTCGTAAGGAAAAAGAAAATCTTCTTTGTATCTATTAAATTTAATGAATTGACAAAAAAACATTACAGGCAGAGTTAATTACAATACTATCAACAAGATTTACTCAAAATAACCACCATTAGCATCGATCACAGCTTCAATTCTGCTTCGGAACCTCGAACAAGCTGATGCTACAGTCTCCCTGGGAAGGGCCGCAAAAACTGTTTTAATTTTATCCATTAACTGGGCTTTTGTATTACTGGAAGTGCGATTGGTGTCTTTTTCAACTGCGCCCCATACAAAATAATCCATGGGGTTAAGGTCTGGGGAGTTTGGAGACCAAACATTTGGACTGGTGAAGTCGTAGAAATTTTCAGACAACCATTTTTGACTTTTCCCAGAGGTGTGGCAAGGGGCCGAATCCTGCTGCCATACATACGGCCTACCATTGGCTACCCTTGTTATCCAGGGCTTGACTACAGTTAGCAACTCCACGAACAAAGCCCGAATTCCAATGCCAGGGTTCTTCAACACCTGTTCCTGCAGATTTGCGAGGAATTCTGCTGTACGAACACAATCAGATCGTCTTCTAGGGATCTTTCTTCTTGCTACATCCTCGTAGTCACCATTGCAAGTCTCTAGTTCATTCCTGATTGTTTTTACTGTATTCAGGGAGCATTGGGCAGCAGTCCTAATATCCTTATTTTGATGGCGGGCACGAATCATCATGATACAAGTTATTCTCTTCCATGATTCAGGTGGGTTCCAGCTATCCATCCTTTCTGACATCTTGTATATGAATGAAGAAGGGTCCAAACTTTTAAATGAAGAGAAGTGTGTGTTAATACATGTAACTTACGGAAAAATATAATTAATTATAAATATGTCAAATTTATCCCGAACACCCTGTATATATATATATATATTTTTTTTTTTTTAACAGAATCTGCTTATAGAATGGAATTAGAATGTGTTTATTTGTTACTTTGAATTATAATTTAGATCTTGGATTAGGTGAAGAAAAGTGATTTTGGATATGAATTAAAAAGAAAAAAAACATTTCAGTCATATAAAAATGTTATAGGATATTAATAATGTAGGATATATATATATATATGGTATAGATGCATTTCATTTAGCCTCTCCTACCCAACTGCTGATCTTACCTTCTCATGATACATCCTATTTTCACAAAGGAAGAGGCACTGGTAGCTTAGGTCACAGTGACATTGGATGAAATGCCAATATAATATAAACCAGTCCAGTTGCTGTAAGATACACCAGTCCAGTGGCTGGATTTACTACTTCTCCATTAGCAACCAATTGGTTGGAAATTTATCAAGTCTCAAAAGGAAATAAAATGGATGGATGTAAAGATTGAAGACAAAGCAGCGAATAAGGTTAGAAATAAGGACACAAAATGGAAGTATTAGGATATAATTAGCATTTGTTTATACCTGGAACATCCAATGCATAAACCAAAAGATGAACAACTTAATGTGTTCATCTCAAAACTCAGTATCTCTTAAATAAAAAGAATATATATAGTATATTTAAAAAGAAAAAGTTGAGGCTCAAACTGATTAATAATTATATACAATTTTATATAATTTTATTTAGTTATTAATTACAGTAATGAGATTACAAAAGCAATGGTAGCATCGATGGCACAGCATAGAACCCTAGACAAGATAGTAGTTAATTTCTTGAGAAGAAAAATTAATAATACAAATCAGGATTACATTACAACTGACTGTCATTGGAATATATGTCCTAATGGAAGGCAATAAAGTAAAAAATGTAAGCTATTACTTCCTTCTGCAAGAATTAAGAGTAGTCTGATTATCTAGTCAGATTATTAGGTTAGATTATCTAGTGGTGGGAGACTTAAATGCTGGAATTGGCAGTAGTAAATATTAATTCAGTCATTACTATATTGGTAAGTAAACAGTCAATGTAAATGGAAGAAGGCTAATAAATTAGCAGAATTTGTTCTTAACACAGGGATTGTTTAGAATTGGAAACTGACCACTTCCTATTGCCAATTCAGTTTTCTCCAGGATGGTTGAGAATAATGAAAGCTGATATTCTTTAATATCAGCTTTCATTAATATCACTTGTCACCCCTTTTTCCCTTTTTTTTCTTTCATTCTATTCTTTGCACACTTTCATTAGTTTCCACTAAACATTAAATATCACTCTATATTCCTCATTTCATTTTTCATTTTCAATCACTGTATGTGATTCTTCCTTATTTAACGCACTTGTCACCCTATCATAAAATGCAAGTAAATTACTAAAACAGGACCTATCCTTTACAAATCCATGCTGACCATTATAAAAATGCTATGTCCATCAACCCAATTGGATTAATGACTATTGAAAACTTCACACTTATCTCTTTATACAAAGATATCCTCTCTCAGGATATCTTTGTATAAAGAGATAAGTGTGAAGTTTTTAATAGTCATTCTATTAAAAACTTCACACTCCCTTTTCTCTCTCTCTCAGTCTTCTATTTCTAACTTTTGTAGTTATTTCTGTCCAGTCTTCATATATTGAAGACACAGAAACACCACAGTTTTCTCCTACTGTGTTCCTTTTCTACTCCATGGACAGCTGAAAGCTTAGCAATGTTCTGTAGCATTCTTTGTACTTCTGTGCATGCTCAGATATGCAACTGAGAAACTTCCACTCAAGTCCACCATCAGTAGTAATGTGATGCCATTATTGCTTTTCAGTGTTGGACTCGAAACAACGATACTCTCTTCACAGTGCAGAAATGTTTATTCAATTATAATTTTTAAAATGAAACAGCTAGAAATTATAACAGTTCTTCATTTATAAGCCTTTTATGCACTAAGGTAAGTTCATTTAATCACTTTCAGCAATACAGTGGTTAACTTTCACTTTACTCGCTATTGACATAATATCGTAAATACTATTTGTTTAGATAAACAACACCAGACTTACAACTTTTGACAACTTATAAAAAATTATAATTTGCCTCCAATATTTAATCTACATATATTTAGATTATAACCAAGCAAGGCTAGTAGCCAAAGATAAGAATATCATTGCAAAACATCTTGCTTGCAACATACAGAAACAAACATTTCACTACAGCTTTACAAATTCCATATTATTAACTTCTTACCTCTAATTTAATTAATTTTAACTTGTGAGATATCTGAATTTTAATACAGATATTCTGCACTGTCTTTGGCATCCATGCTCATATTCTATCAGGCCCCGTTTGCTGAATTCTTATGCTTTTAGCAAATGGGTACTTAATAGTTGAACAGTGTCTTCTGCATGTCTTACACTACATTCAATAGAGTTATTCTTTCTCATCGTTTCCTTTCCTAACTGAATATAATTCTTTTGGGTTATCTTTAATTTGCAGAGCCAATGTCTTTTTGTATTTACACTTAGCTTTCCATACAATAGTAGTAACCCTTCTGCATTGTTCCTTATAATTTTCATAACATCATCCTAATATGTATAGTATTTCTTCTACATCATATTTTTCATACAAATCTGCTACTTAATAAGATTACATATCCATTTCGTTCCTACTCTAAGAACGTATTTTAATATTACATCATTTAAGTATTTTCTAATGTCCTCATTTAGCAAATGATACCATGGGACAGAACCTAGCATACTCCTCAGTCATAATTTCCTGCTTTGTTAGTTCAACTTGTAACTTTTTCTCAATGGAAAATTCATAAACTAGGCTACTTCCCAAGTAAGCACTACATGATCACTCTCACCCACTGGAGTCAGAACAGTCATGTCTTAAACTAAAACTTACTCTGACATTATAATCAGATCTGATACTCTTTGGCCTCGAGTTCCCTCTTGCATACTGTTTAAAGACGTTTTTTTGAAACTGCTCAATAAATTTGATTTCATTCTTCTCATGAGATTTTGCCACTATCCAATTAGTGTTTGGATAATTACTTACTCATAATGATGACTTATTTTGCAGTCATCATGTTTATTTAGCATTTCATTGTCACTAGCAACTGATCTGATAGGACTGTAACACCACCCAGCTATATTTGATCTTTTTATCATTATTATTATTATTATTCAGGCCTCCATGGAGTCAAAAGACTCATCGTGGGAGGTCCTTCCTCATCATCATCATCATCATCATCAAATTCTGCCATGTACCCTCAAGGGGTGTACAGGATATGACAGTACTACATGAAAAAATTACATCATTACTAACTTCCTATCTACAATTTTCCTCCAAATCAGTCTGTTACTTGTCAAGACTCCAACATTATCAGATCTTATATTTCTATCGTCTAAGGCACTTTGTACCGTATCAATCCACCTATATCTTGGTCTTCCTCTGGGTCGTTTTCCTGCCAACCTGGCAGAGAACACTTGTTTTGCTAATCTTTCCTCTCCCATTCTATTTAAGTGACCATACCATCTGAGATTAGCTCTGCTAACGCATTCCTGGATGCTGACAATGTCAAGTTCTTTCCTAATATCCTCATTTTTAATATGATATTGCCATTGATGCCATCTGTTCACGCCTCTAATCTTTCTCAGGACTCTCATATCTGCGGTCTCTAGTCTTTGGTCAAGTGTTTTACTTCTGACCCAGCTCTCAGATCCATAAGTTAAAATTGGTTTGAACACAGTCTTGTATACAGCTAATTTAGTGTTCCGACTAATTTCTTTCTTATTCCATATGAATTTATTCAATTGACTTCCCACGATACCAGCTTTGCTGATTCTGTTGTCTATTTCTATATTTAGTTTACCATCTTCAGTAAAAATTGTGCCTAAGTAGCTAAAATGTTTTACTTGTTCCACAGGTTCTCCATTCACAACACAGTTGACATTTTCAATGATTCTGCCTATTTTCATTGTCTTTGTCTTTTTATTGCTGACCTTCATACCATATCTATTACAACAGCTATTCAATTTAGTCAGAGAATCTTGCAGACTTGTAGCGGATTTATTTAGAAGTATAACATCATCCGCATAAAGCAAAGAGCTGACATTAACATCTCCAATTTTGATATCAGGTTTAATACCACATTCCTTCATAATGTGATCCATATAGATAATGAATAACAGAGGGGATAATGTACATCCTTGTCTCACACCAGATTTAACATTAAACCATCTTCCTGTACTTCCTTCAATTCTAACTGCTGACTCACAACTCAAATACAGACTAAGTATTGCTTGATATAATGCCCCATTGACACCATATAACTGCAGCGTATTGAATAGCTTCTCTCTTGGCACCATGTCATATGCCTTTTCCAAATCAACAAAACTTAAATACAGATCTTTGTTATATTCCCATGCTTTCTCGACTATTTGTCGTAAAGTGAAGATCTGATCCTGACAGCCTCTATTTGGCCTGAATCCAGCTTGTTCTTCACCAAGCTTTTCTTCCACAATTCTTCTCAACCGTTTCTCAAGTATACTTGCATAGATCTTGCCAGGAACACTCAGTAGGGAAATACCTCTGTAATTCTCACATGCAGTTTTATTTCCCTTTTTATATATGGGTACTATGAGAGCTCTACTCCAATCATCAGGAATTCGTCCCTCTGTCCAGGCTTTCTGAACTATGCAGTGCAGCCACTGTAAGACTCTTATACCACCATACTTCAGCATTTCTGGTCGAATATCATCTACTCCTGCTGCCTTTCCACATTTCAAGCCTTTGATGGCTTTTTCTACTTCAAGTATGGATATGTATTCCTGACTGCATGCCTGGTCAGTGTTTTTTATCACTGTGCTGTCATCACTGCTTGTTTCATTTAGCAGTTTTTCAAAGTAATTACTCCATACTTCAAGGATATCTTTTTCTCCTGTTTTCATTTCACCTTTATCATCTCTAATTCCTTTTACAGCACTCTTTCCTCCATTCCTAAGCTTCTTCAACAACCTCCAGAATATTTTGCCACCTTCTTGATATTTATTTTCTATATTCTTGCCAAAGTCCTCCCATGACTTTTGTTTAGCTAGTTTTACACACTGTTTAGCTTTCTTACATTTGTCTCTGTATTCTGTAAGAGTAAAAGCTGACTTATTTGCCAGGAACTTTTGATATGCTTTCTTCTTTTCCTTCACTGCCTCTTTAACTTCCTGTGTCCACCAGGGAGTTCTGATTTTTTTATCTTTGCACACAACCACACCACATGCCTCTCTGGCAGAATCAATCAATGTTTCCTTCAGAGTTTGCCACTGAATCTCCAAGGTTTGATTCCTGTTCTCAAACTCTTTCATTTTCTTTTCAATAATATTTCTGTATTTTAGTCTACAGTTTACATCTGAGAGCTGCTCAACTTTTATTCGCTTTAAAACTTTCTTACATGTTATTCTTTTCAATATGAAATTCAATTTTATCCTGCTCAAGACTAAATAGTGATCACTTCCAATTTCAAATCCTCTGTACACTCTGGTGTCCTGCACCAGGGAGAAAACATCACTATCAACAATAACATAGTCAATGAGACTTTTCTTATTCCTAGCCTCTTCTCTCCATGTGAATTTGTGCACATTTTTATGTTGGAACATGGTGTTAGTAATAACTAGTCCATGTCCTGAGCAGAAATCCAACAGATATTTGCCATTATTATTAGCTTTGCTCTTTTCTCCAAATTTTCCCAAAATATTTTTGTATGTCTCACAATCATTTCCTACTCTACTATTTAGATCCCCAACAAGGACCAACTTTTCCTTTTTCATTGTGTCAGTTGCTTTTTCTAAAGCCTCAAAAAATTCCTCCACTTCTACCTTAGTAGAGCCTTCTGTGGGACCATAGGCACAAATAAGTCTCATTGTCCAGTTCCCCATTCTCATATTTGCCCACATTACTCTACTTGAGACTGACTGCCATTCAAGAAGAGGTCCTTCCTAAGAACATAAAGTCTGTCAAGACTCATCGACGGGAGTCCCCCCCCCCCCAAGAAGCACAAAGTCTATCATATCACTCCTTAAACTAATTGACCGTTCTCGCTCTCACCTCAGGCAATGCATTCCACGGTTCAACCACCCTCCACGCAAAGAAACCACTCCTCACCCTCTTGCTCACAGTTTCCTTTCGTAACTTCCAGGGATGGCCTCTTGTCATCACTCCTTCCCATTATTCAACCAAGCAAAAGCACTCCCCAGTGTCAACCCTGTAACCACCTCTCAACAGTTTAAAAGTCTCAATCATATCACCTCTCCTCCTTCTATCCACCAAACTCTGCAGTCCACATTCCCTCAGCTGATCCTCATAACTATCCTTGTACAGTCCTGAAACCATCTTTGTCATCTGTCTTTGTATCCTTTCCACAGTTAATTTATCCCCTTCAAATGCTGGGGACCAAATCTGAGAACAATAGTCCAAGTGTGGTCTGATCAGAGACTTATACAACGGAATGATAACCCTCTTATCTCTGCAGGTCAGTGTCGTTCTCATAATTGCAGCAATCCTCTGTGTTATCTTCACTACCTTTACAATATGTCCCCTAAATTTCAGGTTTCTATCAATCATCAACCCCAGATCTCTTGTCTCCCCTACTTCCTCCAGTATAACTCTTCCCATAGAGTATGCTGTATCCTATTGATAGTTCCCAAACTCAAGACCTTACATTTTGCTGCATTAAACTGACATCCCCATTCATTTGCCCATCTATCTAACTTATTCAAATCCTCTTGCAGGGCTACCACATCTGCACTATTACTAATAATCCTTCCCAGCTTTGCATCATCTGCAAACAACTGAATATCCCCTTGCAATGTCATTGATATAAAGGTTAAACAATATAGGTCCTAGTACTGAGCCCTGTGGGACCCCACTTGTAACCCTTTGCCTCCTTGAAACTGCTCCACCATACACAACTCTCTCTGATACCTATCAGACAGCCAATCCTGAATCCAGTTGACCAATCTGACATCCAGACCCATGTGCTGTAACTTAAATATCAGCTTATCATGTGGCACCCTGTCAAATGCCTTTGCTAAGTCTAAGAAAATTGCAGTATATGCCCTTCCCTCATCTAATGTTCTTGTAACTTTATTATAAAAGGCTAGCATATTGCTAAAACAAGAGCGCCCTTTCACAAATCCATGTTGACTCTCACAGATAACATTACCCTCAACTGCCCAATGCTGTATACGGTCCCTCACTACTTTCTCCAAGACCTTAACAACTACTGATGATACACACAGAAAGGCCTATAATTAGACACTTCCAGTCTGTTACCACCCTTATGCAATGGCACTATCTTACCTTCCTTCCATTCCCTGGACACCTTTGCCAAAGCTCGACTTTCATTGAAAAGCCAGGTTAAAAGCACTGTCAGTTCCCTAGCACATTCTCTCAAAACTCGGGGATGAAATACCATCCAGTCCCACAGCTTTACTGACATCCAGAGTACTCAGTATCTGAAACACACTCTCCTCCTGTACTTCTAAACCTCGAACCAGCTCTATCCCTCTAGCATTAAAACTGACTCCTCTAGGATGAAATACTCCAATAAAGAGTTCATTGAACAATTCCACTATGTCCTCTGCATCAGTCACTCTATTCCCATTTTTATCCCACAATCTCATTCTTCCACAGTCATTTCTCCTCCTACTGGCCACAAAGCTAAAAAATTCCCTAGGATTTTCTTTGGATCTTAGGGCCAACCTCCTCTCATATTCCAGTTTCGCTTTCCTTACCACACTAGTCACTCTTCTGGCCTGTGTCTTATATTCCTCATGCATCTCTTCACCTGTCTCCTTATATCTCTTCCATAGCCTCTTTTTCACATGCAATTCCTGTTTAATATTGTTTGTCATCCACTTTACTCCAAATTGTGTCCTCTTTTTCACTCGTGGTATACAACTTACCATTGCTGCTAACAAATATTCTTTCACAATTTCCCACACACTAATGATATTCCGGCCTTCCAATTCCTCTCTCCATGAAACTTCCCGAAGGTGACATCTAAGACTATTATAATCACCTGCATTATAATTCCACATACGTTCCCGTCTCTTTGATACTCCTGCATGTCTATTCATTTTCCAAGTTAAAACCATATGGTCACTCTCTCCAACTGGTGGGAGAGATGTCAACTCAGTTATTATCAACTCTTCTGATGCTATAACCAAATCCAAAACTTTTGAACCTCTTGTTCCCTCTATTGCATGTTGCCTAAGACATTTGTCCCTCAAGAACCCTATAAATTCCATTCCCCTATTGCTACATGCATCTTCCTCTCTCCAATTTATACTACTGTAGTTAAAATCTCCCATAACAATCATTCTTCTTGCACTTGCCAAACTTAGCTGTCTAAATATCTCCTGGTCCCCCATCCTCTGTACTCCTGGGTCTGTAGAAACACTCCACTAAATATCCTGTCTTGCCTACCTCTACCTCACACCATACACTCTCAAAATCATTTTTCTCACTTCCTTCCAAAGCCTCCACTCATAGAGGACATAGGTCATCGCTTATCATAAGCAGTACCCCACCACCACGCTTTCCCCTCCTATATCATTTTCTCACAATATCATTCTTCCACAGTCAACCATGTCTCAGTGATCCCAATAATTTGCGCCACCAATTCCTCTCCCTTATTCCAGATACTCCTGGCATTAGTATAAAGCATATAAATGCCATTGTTTCTCTACCCAGCATTATCCCCTCTAGACTCCACTGGGCTCAGTGTTACCTGTTATCGTCTCCTTTCTCCCAAGTATCCATTCCCACAAGAGGCCACCCCTGCTATCATCCTCCCTGGGACACACTGACTCGTTCAGAACAGCAATCTCTCCAGATGCCTACATCCCTCCTCATTCAAATGTAAGTGGTCTCTCGCATACAATTCCTCTCTTTCCTCAAACGCACTCCAAGCATCTGCATATACCAGTCCTCTCTTGTCACACATTCTTGCTAGTATGCCATTCAATATCAGCGCTCTTCTGCTCAGCTCATCATTATCATACCTAGGCAACACACATACTATTTTTCCTCTCTCTGTCTTCTTCCGTACAGCCTCAAGGAAAAATCTCATATCTCTCGCTGCCTGGCTTACATTACCACTCAAGTCATTTGTTCCTACCATCACAATCATCTCATCCACCCTTTCACCTCTCTTAATTGCTATAGCTACGCTTTCTATTGTTCCTCCTGGCAAACACTCCTCACGCATCCTATCGTGAACACCACGGATCATTGAATCGCCATACATTATACCTCTTACCATTCCCTCTCTCCTATTGTTTCAATTCTCTCCTCTTCTTTCATTCCCATAGGTCTCTCTCATTCCCTCTCCTCTACTGGTATTCTCTCTTCTAGCATTCCCATACCTCTCTCTCCTACTACTGTTTCCATTCTCTCCTCTTCTAGCACCCCCATACATCTCTCTCATTCCCTCTTTCCTACCGTTTCCATTTTCTCCACTTCTAGCACTTCCATATCCCTCTCTCATTCCGTCTCTCCTACTGTTTCCATCCTCTCATCTTCTAGCATTCCCATACCTCTCTCACATTCCATCTCTCCTACTGTTTCCATTCTCTCCTCTTCTAGCACTTCCATATCTCTCTCTCTCTCATTCTGTCTCTCCTACTGTTTCCATCCTCTCGTCTGCTAGCATTCCCATATTTCTCTCTCTCATTCCCTCTCTTCTACTGTTTCCATCCTCTCCTCTTCTAGCACCCCTATACCTCTCACTCATACTCACAAAATTCTCTCTCTCTCTCCCTACTCTGATTCGCCTTGCATTTATCTCTTCCATTCTCCTATTCTTATCTTTCATACTTCTGCTCTCATTCATAAGACATTCCACCTCCTCTCTCAGCTCATTTATCTCCCTCTGCAGGTCAGTCACTCTTAATCTAAATTCACTTTCCTAAACAAAACCATTTCCTAAAGTTTCACAGTCACTCACACCTTTCACACTATCAACTATTATTTTCTCATTCATATATATATTTTTTTCATTCTCTCCTATCACACTACTTGTCTTCCTACATTCATTCCCCTTCCTGGAGCAACAAGGTTAGATATCGATATTTCTAATGCACTTATTTCCTCCAACTGCCTGCATTTTGCGTACATACGCTCGCCGCTTTCTTTCACATGCCACATATCCAATTCCTGCGACGCATACATGCCGCAAGTACTGCATGCCACAAAGTCCCTTATGATATTGCTTATAATAGAGTTCTTAAATGGCGGAGGACTTGGCGTTATTACGCCACTTGTGACTGCAGCTAAATCCACCATCATTCCTTACTGCCGAGTAGCGTAATCTTTAATAATTATTCAATTATTAAATTCCATTAAATAAATAAGAAAAAAAAAGTACAAACAATTACAAGCAAAACAAAACATTTAAGTACATTAAATATAATTAAATAAAATGAAATATAACTAAATACAGTAATGAAAACTTAGCTTCGTTTTGTCTTCCACCGTTATGCATTTGATTCCGACGATAACCAAAATATATTATATCGCGACAGCAACTAACTTCCAAAAAACGACCACTGAAGTACACTCGTATTCAGAGAAACAATTTATCACTCAAAAACATAGAAAAAAACGGGGGAAAAAACGGATTATTCACCGATTAAAAATCACTTTCTTTTGCACAGCTCAAATTCACCGCCATGTGCTACAACGACACTAGTGCCATCTTCTTGGACTTCACCTTACACTAGATGGTTTCAAACTCACTTCACCATGAAACATTGTTACTAGTATTGCAGTCAGATTTTTATCCTAAGTGGAATTAAATCATCTGATATCAGTGGCACACTCTCTCCTCTCTCATCCTGTCTATCCTTCCTAAAAATGCTGTACCTTTTACACTAGCTAGTATATCTGTGTCTGATAACCAGATTTCACTAATGCCTGCAATCTGAGGCCCTTTGTTTCTGATATTCCTGGCATTTGTGTATAGACATAATAAGTTACCTCCATGTTGTTTTGCATACTCACTTTGTAGTCTATATGGCCTAGTTGGATAACTTGTGGTATCTCTACTCTTATGTAACCTTACTTATGCTTATCCTTGCACATGCTAAATAAGTCTTTACTGGGTAAACAACACATAATGGTTCTTTCCTCATAATCATTTCCATGATAATGCACATTCCTATCATTAACAGTTACATTACATGGTCACTCTTTCACACATATTCTCACCATTCCTCCCATCATAGTCTATTTTTCCCGACTTTCTGTGTTAGGTCTTATGTCAGTTAATAATTTTTCTAGACTCTTGATACTAAATGCATTCAAGTGTATGCTGCCTCTCGTATACAAATCCATTCTTCTCTCAAACTTACTCCACACATCCAAATAATCACAACTATTCTTTTTACATAGCCTATGTATTGAATTGTTTGCCATCATAGTTGTTCTTAATTCTGTTGTTCTTAAATATTTAATAGTTGTTCTTAAATACTATACATATCATATCTAGATAATATACTATTTTCATTTTCTCTGTTCACTTTTACTTCTTCAAAAAAGCTTTTCATATGCTCTCTCTCTCTCTCTCTCTCTCTCTCTCGCTCACACACACACACACACACACACACACATTTGTTTTCTTCTTTTTGATTACATTCATTAATTTTTTTTTTATTTTAGCACTCTGAAAACTGGAAGTGGGTCACACAGTCATCAATCTCATGTTTTATGATTGAATCTCCATACCTTGTAATATCCTGCTTTTTTATAATTGATTTTAGCTACTTGATTATCTTTATATAAGATTTTTACCTGATACAGTTTTTGTTTCTTCTTTTGCTGCTTACCCTTCTTTTCCTTCCAATGCTTCTCATTGTTTTTCAACTTTTACCAATTCCTACATTGTTTGACTAATAATTTGCTTTAGTGTAGACATTTTGCACTATTACTTTAAGTATTATAACAAAATATCAGGAAAATATCAAATATTATAAATACACAAAACAGGATACATTTTTTACTGCATTGTTTTGATAGTATTTTTATTATTTTTTCTTTCAGATAAAAAGGTAAGCTGATGTCATGTTTTTGTGGTAATAAGGAATACCACTGATTGAAAGAACATGATCGTGCTTTTCACTTGAGGTTTAGTATTGTATTGTATGAATTTAAAAATGTCTCCTTTGTTTGATTATTAATTATAATTTAATCAGTAGTCTTAGACAGAAATAAAAATGTAACTGGTAATTAGTTTACGGAATTAACAACGCAAATAAAGTATATTATGAATCACTTCTATATTTCGGCAACGTCACATTGCCATCTTCAGGAACATAAAGATATGGTATGTACATGCAGGCACTAACACAAAGCAAATGAGGAAGAAAGCAAGAAACTAATATTGTTCCTAAAGTCCTAATGGTGCCCTCTTGCGGGCTAATTTGGTAGTCTTGGCTGTTGGGCTGAAGTTCTCATAATGTAAGTCTCCCAAATTTGGGGTGGTTTCATGCACCCAAATTTGTTGAGGTTAGGAACGTTTATAACCGCACTAGCTTCGCCCTGTTAAGAGAACAAATTACCGCGTTGCGCGTTCTCCTTGCCGGCGAAAACAAAACCTTACGGGCGCTAGAGGAAGAGCTTTCGAATACACTCGGCTGTGATCTATGGTCGATACTTCATGACATCTCATGCTCATCGGCAAGAAAAGAATTCGAAAAAATACGTGAAAAAATACAAAAACCTGACTAAGAATTCTACTTCCTTACCACAGCCACCACTCAACACTGTAGTCAACCTCTCGTCGGCAGTTTTAAAGCCTGAAGCACTCACCGCACTTTCACGTGGTCACAATTTCGCCCTAGCTCCTAAAAGGATACCTGCTGAAGAAATCATGATCCAAATAGAGCGTGGGATTCGCAACCTGTCTAACCATATTGCCAACAACGTAAGACTGGATGTAGTCGGTGTTCTGACTAAAGCCAAACCTCCAAAAACCAACTTATCCAAAAACGAATATGCAGCCCTACAAGAATTGAAAAACAACAAAAAAATAGTAATCACCAAAGCTGATAAGGGAAGCGCCACTGTGGTGCTCAATCAAAAAAAGACTACAAAGGTAAGCTAAATGCTTTAGTACTAGACCGTACTACTTACCTGCCCATTGAATACAATCCGACCAGCTCTCAGATTAGAACTCTCCACAGACTCCTTAAGAAAGTCACTTCTTGGCCTGTGGAAGTCACCAACAAACTTAAACCTTATAACTCTAGACCCCCCCCCCCCCGATTATATGGACTCCCAAAAATACATAAACAAAATGTGCCATTGCGTCCCATAGTGGATGGCATTGATTCCCCCACATATAAATTAGCCAAACATTTAGCCAAAACGCTCACACACAACACGCCATCACACATAAAAAACTCAGCCCACTTTAAAGCCAGTATAGAAAACCTCACACTCCAACACACTGACATAATGGTCAGTTTTGACGTCTCCTCCCTATTCACTAATGTCCCACTCAAAAAAACCTTAGAGCTCATCCAAGCCAAGTTTCCTCCCGATATCTCAGCCCTATTTCAGTTCACAATGAACTCATGCTATTTCGTTTGGCAAGGAAAGTTCTACAAACAGATAGAGGGGACAGCCATGGGTTCACCACTTTCCCCACCCCTTGGCCAATTTCTTTATGGAGACATTTAAATTGAAAACCTTAAACTCTGCCCCACAAAAATCCACTATTTGGCTTCATTATGTGGATGATGTGTTTGCTATTTGGCCACATGGCTCAGACACACTCCACTCCTTCCTAACACACTTAAACAACCAACACCCCAGAGTCCAGTTCACCTTAGAAAAAGAGGAAAACAACACCCTCCCCTTCCTAGACACTTTAATCACCCGCCAGCTTGATGGATCTTTGGTTTTCTCTGTTTACAGAAAACCCACCCATACTGGCCGATACATTCACCAGCAATCCCCACAACAATATGAGGTGATAAAAACACTATATAACAGGGCAAAATTAATCTGCTCAGATGACAAGGCCCTGACTACTGAACTAAACCAGATCCTCAACACTTTCTTAGCCAATGGCTATAACCCCAAAAAAATCCAAAAAATACTAAAACCAGTAAACCACAACCCCCCTCCACAATAAAGATTACACCAAGTCTATCACCACCCCCTACATCCAGAGCACCTCTGAGAAAATAACCAATATCCTCAAAAAATATGACCTTACTTCCTGTTACAGACCATATAAAAAGTTGGCATCCCTTTTCTGCTCTACCAAAGACCAACCACTTCCCCTAGACCTACCTGGTGTATACCAGGTCCCTTGCAGCGGCAAATTGTCCTACTTTGGCCAAACAGGCAGAACAACTAATATCAGGATTTCAGAACACAAAGACTACATTCGGTTTCGCCAGTACAGCCGCTCTGGGCTGGCTGACCATGCCTTAGATACCCACCACAAAATTCGTTGGAAAATAACAAAAATAATTCATCGCAGCAAGTTTAAATACGAAAGATTATTCAAAGAATATTCAGCAGCTCTAAAAAACGTTTCTAACCTCAGCAAATTTGGGTGCATGAAACTACCCCAAATTTGGGAGACTTACATTATGAGAACTTCAGCCCAACAGCCAAGACTACCAAATTAGCCCTCAAGAGGGCACCATTAGGACTTTAGGAACAATATTAGTTTCTTGCTTTCTTCCTCATTTGCTTTGTGTTAGTGCCTGCGTGCACATGCCATATCTTTATGTTCCTGAAGATGGCAATGTGACATTGCCGAAATATAGAAGTGATTCATTAAAGTTACCTTTAATTAATATACTTTATTTGCATTGTTAATTCCGTAAACTAATTACCAGTTATGTCTAACCAACGTATAAGCCTTGCTACTAGAAATAAAAGTGGATAACTTACATGAAAAAAAGGTTGTTATTTACAACAGTGTCACAATCACATATACACAATGAGGCATGTGTGTAATCACCTTATGGGCATGATGGAAATTTATATCATTCAAAAGTAAGATATTCTTGAATTGCCATCAGGAGGCAAGGAGAGGATGAGTGTTCTGAGTTCTCAAGTTAAACATAAGTTAAAATTTTATATTTGCTGTATGGTGATATTGATAACTTATTGATTAAATTTTTCTGTGTGATAGCTGCAGGTAGGGAGTGTTCAGTTAATAATAATAATAAATTAGTTTAATCCTTTATCCAAGTGTGAGCAAACAAAGTTTTCAGTATCTTCCATAATGCAAAACACATCTCCTTGCGAATATGTATAATGTTATGCATTAAGGGAAGGACCACTACCCAGACTATTTTCCACTTGGGTAAGACTATAATAAATTAGTTTAATCCTTTATCCAAGTGTGAGCAAACAAAGTTTTCAGTATCTTCCATAATGCAAAACACATCTCCTTGCGAATATGTATAATGTTATGCACTAAGGGAAGGACCACTACCCAGACTAGTTTCAACCTTTATTGAGGTCTCTTCAGTGGGAGCCAGGCACAGAGGTGGAGACACCAGGCAGAAGCAATGTCAGGTCATCTTTACCTATAGGAGTTGCCAAATGGTGTGCCACCTTTTTATTAAATTAATCTGGATTTAGAGAAAGATGCTGAAAGTTTATTTTTCACTTGGTTAGACTATAATAAATTTAGTTTAATCCTTTATCCAAGTGTGAGCAAACAAAGTTTGCGCCTGAAAATATCTTCAGGACTGGAGTAAGGTAGTACAACACCGGGCAACTCGTAGCAAAAGTGGACCAAGCTAATCCGCAAGGAGATGTGTTTTGCATTATGGGAGATACTGAGATAGGAGTGATGTTAGCTTGTTCCACCTTTGCTAAAAGTTGCCCAGTGTTATACTACCTTACCCCAGTCCTGAAGATATTTTCAGGTGCAAACTTTGTTTGCTCACACTTGGATAAAGGATTAAACTAATTTATTATAGTCTTACCCAAGTGGAAAATAAACTTTCAACATCAGTGTTCAGTTAAGTTTAAATTGTATTAATCAATTTCTGTATGTTTGTTTGTGTGTGTGTGGCTTTGAGACTGAACAAAAGTGGTGGTAAGATGTAGATCACATAGAAACAGTCAATGGGAAAAATAATTGTAAGTGGGGTAAAATTTTCAAAATATGATAATATGCTACGAATACAGTATTCATGCTTGCAGAAACATTGAGGATATCTGTGTGGAGAAGATTAATAGAAGAGATGAGAGTGTGAGTTTGTAGGAAGTAAAACATGGTCATGGACTGTGAGGTATCTTTGAATGTGAGCAGTAGCGGACAAAAGGCATGCAGGAAATTAGCTACAGAAGCAAGCAGGACCAACAGTAAGTAGTATGTGAGAAAGGCAATACAGGTAACGATAATGGTAAGACAGTGATGGTAGCAACGGGAGTGCAATGATGTACAGTAAGACAGTGGACAGGCAAGGCAATAAGAGTGCATGCATGCTAACTTGCATAAATGGCAGAAAAAAGTAATTGAAAAAATGAAAGCAGATTGGTGAAGATTGATCAAGAGATCAAGTGTATGAGAAGTGAAATGAGGAGAATTGTAGATTTGAATGGAAGTGTAAGGAAGAATGGAACGAAAAGATGGTTATTTGAAAGAGGTGTTTGAAAGAAGATTTAAGAATGATTTAAGAGTATAGAGATTCATTTATTAGAGGTTTAGTGAGTGAAAAGGTGCACAACATTTGTTTACTCAGAAGCAAATTGAACAGAGTGATAGAGGTATGGTCTTGATTGGGAGAATGAATGGCAAGCAAGAGTGACTAACTTGCAAAAGAGAGAGAGATTAATGAACAGAAAGAGGAGGTAGAATGTCCTGGGAATGAGATGGGAAGTTTGAAAGATGAGATTAGGTGAATGGAAGAGATGAATGCAAGGCGAATCAGAGTGGGAGTGAGAGAGAGGTATGGGAATGATAGACGAGTAGAGAATAGGAGCAATAGAAGAGAGGGAATGAGAGGTATGGGAATGATAGAAGAGGAGAGAATAGAAACAGTAGAAGAGAGGGAATAAGAGAGAGTTATGGGAATGATAGAAGAGGGAAGAATGGAAACAATCAGAGAAAAGAAATGAGAAGAATGCGAGGGAGTCCTGGAACCAGGGATAGAGAGATGTCAGGACAGTTAGTAGGGGATCACAGAGAGAATTGGTTAGAGGATAGAGTGAAGGATGCAGGTGAGCAATCAAGGAACAGAGTGGTAAGAAGTGTGATGTATGGAGATTCGATGATCCATGGTGTGCAAGATAGGATGCCAGAAGATGTCATGGAGCATATTGCAAAAGTGGTGAAGGTAACCCAGAGGATTGCTGTAATACTGAGAAGGATGCTGACCTGCAGAGATAAAAGAATTATCATTCCTTTGTATAAGACCCTGATCAGACCACACTTAGACTATTGTTCTCAAATTTATTCCCCAGGATTTGAAGGGGATAAATTAACTGTGGAAAGGGTACAGAGGCAGATAACAAAGATGGTTTCAGGACTGTACAATATCGGTTATGAGGATCGGCTGAGGGAATGTAGATAGCAGAGTTTGGTGGATAGAAGAAGGAGAGGTGATATGATCGAGACTTTTAAACTGTTGAGAGGCAGTTACATGGTGAAGATTGGGGAGTTCTTTCACTTAGTAGAACAGCAGGAAGGAGCGATGACAAGAGGGGCCATCCCTGGAAGTTACAAAAGGAAGCTGTGAGCAAGAGGGTGAAGTGTGATTTCTTTGTGTAGCGAGTTGTTGAACCATGGAATGCATTGCCTGAGAGAGTGGTGAGAGCAAGAACGATCAATGAGTTTGGGGAGTGGTGTGATAGATTTTGTGTTTCCTAAGAAGGACCTCCGACAATGAGTCTCTTGACTCCATGGAGGCCTGAATAATAATAATAATAATAAACAAGTAAAATCAATTAATAGTAGTGTTAGGAATGAATTATATGATTGGCAAGAAGGAGAATGTGAGGTTTATATCAGGAGGTTGTTGAGGAGAATAAAAGATAACAGTGTAGCAGAGAAGGTAGTTAGTGTTTTGCTCAATTATGATTGCATTAAGTTAAGGTGGCAAGTGAAGATCATGAGTATTATGCTAGCAGAGCTATGTCAGGAAAAAGGAGTGTATTATGCAAACATGTAGAATGAATTTGAGGAACGGATGTAACTGTATAACAGAGATGAACCGTGTTTAAATGGTTTTAGTGTGAATCAGTTGAGGAGATTATTGCTGGATGGGAGAGTAATGATTTCAGTGAATGGAAGATCTGAGGACATAAGAGGTGATATGGAAGAACAGAGAAATAAGGTAGAAGAGCTTGTGAATGAAAAAAAATGAGAGATCTGAAACATAAGACAGATAGGGAAATGGAGAGAGTCAAAGTGGACAGCAAGATACTGTGTGAAAAGTGTGTCCTGTATTTAGAAGTTGAATGTATAATTGAAAAGAAAAAGCTAGAGATGGCTTGGGATAGAAAAGGAGAAGTGCTGTTGATGATAGCAGAGGAGTTATGCCCATTCAATGAAGATGCAAGGGAAGGAAAACTGATGCTAGTTTTAAGGCAGAGGAGGATAGTATGAAATATTTAGTTGAGTGTTGCTATACATGTAGTAATGTAGAGGGTAGTGAGAAGGAAATGTATAATTAAATTCCTGCAAGTGAAAAAAAAGCTGATAATTTTAGGTGACTTTCTAATTATGATAATATTGAAATGAAGAGACTTCATCTGTGAACAAACTGAATGAATTTCTGGAGTTTTTGAGAGACAGCTACCTTAGGCAGTATGTAATAGAGGATCATGAGGATCAAATATCTTGGATTTGAACATTTCATAACTTTTTTTTAATAACCATGAAGTTACTACTAGGATGGTGGCCAGCCATACATGAGGACTTCTGTGAGTAATGAATATACATGGAATTACATGACCGATGATTATGACACACTTAGTATACAGCTTGCAGCTGTATCATGAAATGAGGAATTGGATGAGAAGGAGATCAGTGCTGCTTGGGCACTATTCAGAAACTATCCGGCAGAGCAAATGTATGAATGTATTCCAGAGGTTAAGAGATTAAATAAACTAAATGTAAAATAGATGACTGAATAAGTTAGGTATGCAGTCTGGAAGTAAAAAAGGGATATGAGGGCAACAAAAGATGAGTGACAATAATCAATTGCACAAGGAGTACAAAGAGCAGCACTTAGTTATTGAGGCCAAAAGAAAATCCAGAATTCTTTTGATATGTGGCCAGTAGAAGAAAGGTTGATATTAATTGATGAAAATGGTAGAATTAAAACCACCATGGAGGATGTAGTTGAGGTATTAATCCATGTGTTAAGGCTTAAGTGTTGGGAGAAACTCATGTTAGAGGCTTAATGGAGTAAAAGATTAAAAATGCTATTTAATTCTTCCAGTATTTCATCTCAGTCACTGAGACATCATGTAGGATTACAATATGACATTTATAACACACACACACATACACAAAAGACAACACACAAACTAACTGAAACATGTTAATGAAAAATATTAGTCCTAACTATTAGTAGGACCCTCTGTGGGCACCTGTTGGCAGCCTGAGATGTAAACTGAGATCTCTTAGTATTAGTGTTTCCCATATTTTGGGAAGTTTAATGCATATTTATTTAGATGAGGTTGATTTCTGAGAGTCACAGTAGATCTTGTGAATGAGTATGGTGGTCTTTTTTCAATTGATTTTATGAACTGTGTCTAATGCATGCTTCACAAGGCCTGATACAGATGTATTTTTTGTATTCTGCCAAGCAAATGTTGGCTGGTTTTCCTGTCTGTCGATAGTAGGCCAATTTGCAGGAGCCCCCCCCCAAACCTTCTGTCTGGTAGAGATATGTTGGTGATGTGTTCCCCATTTTGTCTCGTGGCTCAGACACATTAGATTCTTTCACTTCAATAGTCTTCACTCTAGAATCCAGTTTACCCTGGAAAAATGGTAAACTGGTAATAAACTAATAATAATTTAGCCTTGCTAGATACCTTGGTAACACACCTACCTATCCTTTTCAGTAGGGGTGTACCAAATATTCGGTTTTGCTTCAACTTTCATCTGTTTTGGTGTATTTTTTAGATATTCTGCTTTAGTTGAATCAGTAGAAAAATTCATTATTTGGCCGGCAAAGCAGAAAAATTTCTGTTACATGCATCATAATGAACACAACCAATCAGGAAAAGCCTTCCCTTATATATTTTGCATGACTGATTAAATAGAAGAGTGTTACAGCTAATGAGTAAACTCATTCCACAGTACAATTTCTGAGGAAATTTCTTTCAGCACTAGCTACCAGCTTATTCCTTGAAAGAGTTTGTTTCAGAAGTCAGAAAAAATTATGAAGAAACCAGATGTATGCTACTCCAAAAAAATGCTGATAAAAATTCATTTTCCTACATCATAATTTATCGTGAATACAGTTTGATTATTAAATCCATAATTATTCTCTATATTTCTCGGTTCAAAATGAGTTCACTTAATATTTTTGTTATTTGAAAAAACAAGTGCAATATTTTGTTCTGATTTTTATGCTGTATTGTTTTATAAATATAATGTTCGTATAAAATTAAAAAATAGTTTTATCATATGTGAGATATTATGGATCCGTCTATATTTTGTAGCCAGATGTAGAAAGAAAGTGAAATTTATGAAGCCTTATGAGAACAAGACTGGACTGGAGTTGCCTTAGCTGCACTTTTTAAACAATATCTACCCATAACCCATATATTCTCCTTTTATTAATGCATTGAGTAAGTTTCACTATCCTGAACCACCAGGCTTCAAATTGACCAAGTTAAAAAAATAAATAAATAACAAGCAGAAGTGAAAACAAAGTGTAACTACTCATGAAATGCTGTAACTAAAGCTGTGTCAGAAAGTTAAATTCATCATAAAGTGATCTCTAGGTGGTTGCATAAAAAAATATTAAGCTATAGAGCTGAGAAACTTATATTTGTTGTATTCGATTTATAATAGACAACATTACAGATTCATCTATATTTTATAGCAAAATGTGGAAACAAGCAAAAGTAAGAAATGTAGAAAAAATTTATTATTTTCGAAAATTTACTAGAAACCTTATTAGAAGGTTATGTTCCTACAAACTTTCTGGTAAACTTTTGAAAGTTTTAAGTTTTTTTTTCTACATTTGGCTATAAAATATGATGGATCCATAATATCCTCCATTACAATATCTTACTTACTTCAAATTTGAAGCATCTTGGCTCTGCTTAAAAATATGACAGTTATATTTAAGGAATGCAAAATTTTATTTTCCCTTTTTATCAAAGATCCTAAAACTTTTCATTTTGGCAATGTAAAGTAAACAGAAATGGGAGATATTCAAGAACATTCTTTATTAATAGCCAAATATACACATATATATAGAAACTAGGAGAGTTTCGAATTCAGATGAGAGAGAGCTTATAAAAATATAATCCTCAGCATCGGAGTTGCCTTAGCTTGCACTACTTAAAAAACTTTCAGGTATTTTATGTAGCGTATGAAATATGGATTGATGTGCTTATTTTACAATGCTGAAATGAATACATTTAGGCTCTTCATTGGTAATTACTCCTAACGCATTTGTGCCTGTCAGTGTCTGCATATATGCAAACTACTGGCAGGAACTAGCTTTAGCATATGTATGCAATTAATTATTCAATATTTTGAATAAATAAATTTTATAATCAAGTCAATGCATCCATTCAGTTCAATATTAACCTTACACTTATATACAGTATACCAGACTTATGTAATAGACAAACTATTATTTAAAAAATAATAATAATTGTGCCTTTCTTACAATATAATTTCATTAATCAAAGAAATCAGTTATTATAAACACAAAAATTGAAATTGGCATAATTTGATTATCTATTAATCTTATTCTTGCGATACCTTTAAGATTTGCAATTGTAATATAGTATTATCCTAAGTGTATTTTCACATCTCATAACAATAATTATCTTAGTGTAATCAAATACATTTTGCATAATGAAAAGATTTTTTAATATTATTATTTAAAAAATAAATGATCTTGCAAAGACTTTTGTCAAAAAAGAGTCTGGCTCCATAATGAGTGCCACTTACTTTCTTATTGATGGAAGTTTTTTCATTTGGCTATGCTGCCAATTATATATTTGGTTTAAACCTTTATCCAAGTGTAAGCAAACAAAGTTTGCACCTGAAGTATTTTCAGGACCAGGGCAACTCGTGGTAAAGGTGGTATAAGTTCTGATTCACTTGCCTTAGTATCCCATAATGCAAAACACATATACTTTTGGGTGTGTATAATGTTATGCATTATAGAAAGGGTCACTACCTAGACCGGTTTCAACCTTTATTGAGGTCTTGTCAGTTGGAACCAGACCCAGAGATGGTCATACTAAGGTGGAAGTAATGCAGAAGTCATATCACCATATATCAGTTGCATTACTTCCACCTTAGTGTCAACACCTTATTATTAAAATTCTCTGGATTAGAGATAGTTGATGGAAGTTTTTTCACTTGACTGTGCTACCAATTATATATTTGGTTTAATCCTTTATCCAAGTGTAAGCAAATGCATTACTTCCACCTTAGTATCACCACCTCTGGGTCTGGCTCCCACTGTCGAGACTTCAGTAAAGGTCAAAACTGGTCTGGGTAGTGACCCTTTCCATAATGCATAGCATTATACATACCATAAGGATATGTGCTTTGCATTATGGGATACTAAGGCAAGTGATCAGAACTTATACCACCTTTACCACGAGTTGCCCGAGTCCTGAAAATACTTCAGGCGCAAACTTTGTTTGCTTACACTTGGGTAAAGGATTAAACCAGATATATAATTGGTTACTTTCTTGTTGTTTTTGTAAATTTTATTATTTCTCTTCATAACATTTAGTTTGTTAAAACATCACTTATAATAGTATTTGTTTAAAATATAGACCCAAGTAGTTACGTTTTTGGAGGGGGGGAGTAGGGGTGCCAATCCCCTTCATTGTTCAAAAATCTGCGTGTAATTTTTGACTCTCCAAAAACTTAACTACTACCAGCTTACTTGACTAGAAACCTTACCAGTAATATAAACAATCAATTAACACATATTTTGTATATGCTCTATGTATTATATACCGTATTCTTACAATAAAGTAAGCTAGAGAAAAGAAAATGTTATTAAGAAAATCATAAGGAAGAGAAAATACATATACATTATGGTATTTATCAATATTGTAAGTTTACGTCATCTGTTTACAAGATGAATCATCTGTCTGTCAGCATCTATATCAATATTGTCTTATATGATACAGAACACTGTAGATATCGTATGTATTAGTAACACTAGACATAAAAAGTGAAAAGATAATGTGAAAAAACAATTATTCATATTTATTTACAGGTTTAACAATTCATGCATTGATAATGAAGAAGCAGCAATATGATTGCTTTATGGTAGCCTAGCGTAATTGATACAATTGCTTCACAGCAGCCTAGCCTATACACTAATGAAGTGTATAGGCTAGCACGCACGCACGCACGTGCACACACACACACACACACACACACACACACACACACACACACACACACACACACAAAGACCAGTTGATGTGCATTCTTGTAAGATTCTCATCATAAAAATTCTCAAAAAAAACTAGCTACTGCATCAAATGCTGCTTGTAACTGAATTGTCTCTTTTGGTATCAAAAAGTCTTTATCTTTGAAAATTTATGGTACTTACGATTTATTATTATTATTATTGCACACACCTCCATGGAATCCAAAGACTCATCACATGAAATCCAAACTCTCCACATAGCATCTCTAATACCTCTCCTTGAACTTTGTCACTGACAAAGCAGTTGACTCTAGAAGTCTATTCCATTCAATCACCATTTTCCACCCTTGCTCCATATCCTGACTGAATTTCCAGGGATGATCTCTTGTTTTGTCCCCTCTGGTTAAGTGATGACATATTTCCTCTGCATCAATCATATAAAATCCTTTTGGTAACTTAAATGTTTTTATCATATCCCCATTTTTCTTCATAACAATGAACTTTTGCAATCGATAAACCCTTAATCTATCATCAGTAGGCATCGTTCTGTAGACCACTCATCATCTTATTCACTTGCCTCTGGATCTGCTCCACCATTTCCTCAGACCTAAGCACAGTAATCCAGATGTGGCCATATCAAGACCTTATAAAGAAGAATGATAATTTCTTTATCTTTGCTTAGTGTGCTCTTCAATAACCAAGCAATGCTATGAGGTCCTCTGAACTTAAACTCTCTATCCACCAACACTCATCAATTCATATCTTAATCAATTTCCTGGAATATAGTTCCTTCACTTTGGTATGCAGCTTGTAATCAGTTTATTCTAAAATGCATAACTTT
This sequence comes from Typopeltis vanoorti, assembly GCF_054136105.1. Taxonomy (NCBI): domain Eukaryota; kingdom Metazoa; phylum Arthropoda; class Arachnida; order Uropygi; family Thelyphonidae; genus Typopeltis; species Typopeltis vanoorti. The sequence continues at coordinate 29,379,433 of NC_143559.1, read as the reverse complement.
TATACTGTAAGTTAAAATGTTTGACTTGCAGTATAAAAGTCAATGTTAAACTGCCATCCACTATCTTTGTCCATACTGTCAATCTATTTAAGTCATCTGCAAGTTCTCTACATTGCTTTGATTAATTACTACACCATCCAATTTTGTATTATCAGCAGGCAATGGAATATTTCCCTTTGTACCATTTTCTGTATAATTTATGGAAAATTAGACATTAGTGGTTCGATCAGAGAACCTTGTGGCACACTGCTGCATCACCTTCTTTCTCCTGCATTCTGCTCCTCCAATTTACTACTCTTTACTATCTCTCCATCAGCCACCATTGTTTCTATATCATCAGCTTCATATCCATCTCCACGTATTCCAATTTATCTAACAGAGTTCCTTGTAGTATCCTCTCAAAATGCCTTTGCAAAATCAGCAGTATCGTTGTGTAGCCATACTCTTTATCCAACTCAGTCTTTACTCTATTATAAAAAGTTAATAAATTACTAAATCATGACCTATCCTTCCCAAGGCCATGTTTGCTTCCCATATAGTATCATATTTTTATTCATCCATTCCTGAATTCTGTCTTTGACAAACCTTTCCAGTACTTTTACCACCACTCCAAAAGAATGCTGATTGATCTTAATATGCTTCTGCATTGTGTTAGAGCCTCCTTTATGGAAAAAAAAAATCCATTTTGCCTTCCTTCCACTCCCTTGGAACTTTACAAGGACCGAGACTTAAGTTAAACAGTCTAGTTGGAGGTAATGCCATTTCCTTTGTACGTTGTCATTATATGTGAGCTGATATCCTATCAAATCCCATGTCAGTATTTTCACTGAAATTTTGCAATGAAATTCATCAACCAATACCCTCACATCTGTTCCTGTGACGTGACAGCTGTAACAACAGTATCTTAATTTGGATGACAGACCCTTCCATAGTGGTTACTCAGTAATTCAACTGCTTTGTCTGCTTCAGTCACCTTGCTATCACCACACTGTTTTAAAGATATCCCTCCATAGTTATTCTTGCTTTTACTTAGCACAGAGCAACAAAACTCTTGGTGATTTTTTCTGCCAATCTGATTTTGGCCATCTTATCATGCTGGTCACCTTTCTTGCCTCTTTTGATCTGTAAAGCATCATTCTTAGCATTTGTCACACCACACTAATGGAATCTGCATTCTGTCATCTTCTGTTCCAAGATTTCTCTCCTTTGCAGCTTGTAAAAGCTCCTATGCAATATACTATATATAGTATACAGTTTTAAACATCCATTGGATGAATGGAACACTTTATGAAGTCAGGTATGTACATTGGCTTACTATAAATGATGAAGGCAAGATCCCATATCCCATCCCATCCCATTGCACGGATGTATTCACATTTGTATTTAGTAATGTCTTAAACACTTCACTTTGTCTCTAGTCTGTGACTGTCATATTGGCAACTATATAGTTCCTTCCAGATGATCTCCTCACAAAGTGATATTTAATTAACTCAACTATTTCTTTTGCTTCTGTTACATTTTCTTTAAAATTATCCTTTCATAATCATCTCTCCTCTCACTTGCTACAGTGTAAGAAGAAGGAGATTTTCTTTAGCCCTCTCATCTAATTCCCTCCCATAATCTAATTGTGCCTTCCCTACCATGAGTTACATCCTTCTTCCCTGTACTTTGTATTGTATAGGCAAGAAGGATGCCCAATTGTTCTCATTACCTTTTTCTTTACATTTCTTCCACAGTTTTTTTCTTTATTTGTAGCTCCTTTTTTTTTTGTTTGTTCGTAGCTATTTATCCATTTTTTTTAACCCTTCTGACCCTGGATATGCAATCAGATAATGCTTCCCTAAAACATCCCCTGACATTTTCCATAAATCATTAGCTGTGTAGTTTTTTCCCCTAGCAAATTGCAGTGTATCTTTTATTATTGAAACCAATATGTTTCATCTTATCTTTAGAGGTACCCTTGACATAATAAATTAATAACTTAACACGTATAAAACCAACAATAATAACTTTAATGAATTAAAGGTACAAATATTTCGTACTGAAAGTAACAGTACATCATCATTGTAGAACAAACAGTTAAAGGAATGGAATACAAAGTACAGAACAGTCGGTGGATCACCAATTAAATTGTTGCTGCATGCCAGAAGATTAATTAAAATAATATTAAATAATTTTTTAAAGATAATTATTTCATTGATGGTTGCATAAGATAAGAATCTCCCAAACTTTTGGGAGAGAGAGAGACAGTCGTTTTGATTCAAATTCGGTTGATGCAAAAGGGCTTCACGACTTTCTTCATATTTAAACCTGCATCGGTGGAGCAGACAAGCTTTATCCCACTGAATATTATGATTAGTGCCAATGCTATGTTGTGCTATACCAGACTTATGAGGTTTCATGTATTCGATATAATACTGATGTTCCTTCATTCTTTTTTCCACAGAACGGCCTGTTTGTCCAAAGTATACTAAGTTACATTCATGGTATCTGGTAAACACCAGCCAATGATAGAGGTGCGAGTTTGTGTTTTGTAGATGGCAAAAAGGAAGAAATTTTGTTGATGGGAAAATATGTGGGAATAAGATAATACTTCTTCAAAATTCTGCCAATAGGTTCTGAGATGCCTAAAATGTAAGGGATTGGAACTCTGCAGTCTGTTGAAGAATCCTGAGGTGTTGGGACATAGGAGTCAATTATCTGCTGGATTTGATTAGGGTTGTAACCATTAGATTCTATTAACTTTTTTTTTATAGTGAAAAGTTCTTGTTGTAAGCTTAATGAAGAGGAGCACACTTTATGTGCTCTATTAATTAAAGATTTGATAATGCTGATTTTCTGAGAGGTGTGATGAGCAGATGTTTAATGAATGTATCTACCAGTAAAGGTAGGCTTTCGATAGACAAAGTACCAGAGGATGTGCATGTAAGGAGGATGTCCGAGAATGGTAAACTACCAGAATTTTCTTTTTCCATGGTGAACTGAATGCATGGGTGAAGGATATTTATCTGTTGTAGAAATGTGGTAAGTTCCTCTTCAGCTTGTGGCCAAATAGCAAAGACATAATCAACATAATGAAACCAAAGAGAGGGTTGGGGGTGAATGGATGAAAACAAGGTGTCCTCCAGATGTTTCAAAAAATAGTTTGCCAAAGGTGGAGACAGAGGTCTATCTATGGCAGTACCTTCAACTTGTTTGTAGATCTTGTTTCTCCATCTGAAATAACCTGAATGTATACAAATTCAAAAATCTTTGCAATATTCGGAGGGTAATCATCATATAGTAAGTTGACAGTGTCAGCTAATGGAATATTGGTAAAAAGGGAAACAATATCAAAACTAACTAATAAGGGCTGCATGGTAGATGGAAACCAAGGGAGTGCAAATCTCTGCAATACTTTTTTTTTAAATGATAATCCCACACTTAAGACTTAAGAGTTGTTAACTTATGGTATAGTGGATGTACAGAAACTGAAGAGAGAGTTAGCACTTACATGTGCTTTTTCAGAAAGAAATAATAGAGAAGGCAGGACAGTAATAAAGGGAATGAACAATGTGTGTGAAGAAAATTTGTTTCAGAGCTAAACTGTAAGGAAAAGAGTGACCAGCTGTTGCAGGTGTTTTAACAGATTTTGAGACAATTTGAGGAACTAATGATGCAATTCTGATAACTAGTGACCATCGAAATATATGAAAAAATTGTATGCATCAAAAACTGAATGTCTCTCAAACTGGGTGAAGGGAAGCAGTGAGATGGGGGATAGACAAGTCAATTTTTTTTTTCTTTCAGTTAAGAATTTTTAGGAATTTCTTATGGACACTAATTGAAATATGAAAATAATATTTAATGATTGAACCGATTTGTTACATGCATGGAGTTGATAGTTAATCGGAGAAAATATAACACCTTCGATAAAACAGAAAACCTAACTTATGGCTGCTGAGGAAGTGATACTTGCCATTTATGCCAGAAAAATTGGAGATTAAAGTTATCTGAAGAGAAGTTTTATCCTTTCTAGAGATTTGAATATTATCAAACACTATCCATTTTCATGATGTAGAAAAAGTTGCTGTACATTCAGAAAAATGCTATGGATTACAAATTTCATTTTTTGTGGTTCAAACATCAAAGTTCAAAGGTCACAGGGTGCCACATGATAAGCTGATATTTATGTTGCAGCACATGGATTTAAATGTCGGGTTAGTTAAATGGATTCAGGATTGGCTGACTGATAGGTATCAAAGAGTTGTATATGATGGGGCAATATCAAGGAAGCAGAAGGTTACAAGTGGGGTTCCACAGGGCTCAGTACTGGGACCTGTATTGTTCAACCTTTATATCAATGACATTGTCAATGGATTACAAGGGGACATTCAGTTGTTCGCAGATGATGTGAAGTTGGGAAGGGTTATCAGTAATAGTGCAGATGTGGCAGCCCTGCAGGAGGATTTGAATAAACTAGACAGATGGGCAAATGAATGGAGTTGTCAGTTCAATGCAGCAAAATGTAAAGTCTTGAAGTTTGGGAACCATCGATGGGAGGATGCATACTCGATTGGAGGAGCTGTACTGAAAGAGGTAGGGAAGACGAGATCTGAGGGTAATGATTGATAGAAAACTGAAATTCAGGTGCATATTGCAAAGGTGGTGAGGGTAACTCAGAGGATTCCTACAATATTGAGGAGGAAGCTGACCTGCAGAGATAAAAGAGTTATCATTCTGTTGTATAAGACCATGATCAGACCACACTTAGACTATTGTTCTCAGATTTGGTCCACAGGATTTGAAGGGGATAAATTAACTGTGGAAAGGATACAGAGGTGGATAACAAAGATGGTTTCAGGACTGTACAATATGAGTTATGAGGATTGACTGAAGAAATGTGGACTGCAGAGTTTGGTGGATAGAAGAAGGAAGGTGATATGATCGAGACTTTTAAACTGTTGAGAGGCAGTTACAGGGTTCAATGGCGGGAAGGAGCGATGACAAGGGGCCATCCCTGGAAGTTACGAAAGGAGGCTGTGCACAAGAGGGTGAGGAGTGGTTTCTTTGCATGGAGGGTAGTTGAACCTTGGAATGCATTGCCTGAGAGAGTGGTTGGAGCAGGAATGGTCAATGGGTTCAAGGAGTGGTATGATAAACTTTGTGTTTCCTAAAAACGATCTCCCACGATCAGTCTTTTGACTTCATGGCAGCCTGGATAATAATAATAATAATAAAAACATAGAGTGGTGTCACTAGAAGGGATGACTTTTCCAATGGGAAGTTATTTTCCAATAATAATCCACATTATTCTGTAGATTGTCTTTTGCTGTCTGATTTAAAATGTGTTGCACAGTTTTTGTTCTAGATTATAATTTTACATAATTATTTATTACTTGCTTATTCATGTTGCAATAATTCTGTTTCATTTCATTTATCTTCTTCTCTTTACACCCTCCCCCTACACACACACAGTGTGATCTAATATCAGCAGTTCCATACAAACATGTCTACTCATCAGTCATTCATGTGAAATGTTAGTTGTTTGCTGTTTCTCCACCACCAAATGTTACAATATCTCTGAGTGACTAAGCATGGTATTGTATTGATTATGAGTGATTTTGTGTTTGGTGCATTTCTCATCATTACAAATGACAGTGCAGTTCACACATGATACGTCTGTAATGTACTGAGAATGGTCCATCAACCAGAAAACATGCAGCTGGTCAAAGCTAGCATAATGTTGTGAGAACTAGAATGAAGGTCACAAGAATTGTTTGTCAGACAGGGCATTAGCAAATGATAGTGGATTGCACTATTATCTGCTAACAGCTATTAGCTAACAACTTTTATTCCCTTATAGGGAGTGAGCGAGGCCGTTTTAGACCTATCTAACTTTTGGAGACTGAGTGGGCAGTTCAGTAACCAATCAGAGATAGCTGGCCCAAACTATCACTAACTAATTAAGCTGCACACAGTGAGGGGACAGCTAACTAGTGCCGCCATCTCATGCTACCTAATCCTAACACAATATTTTTAATGTCTGAAAATAGTGCGGGTTCTGTGGTTGATTTTCTTGAGTTTATGGGATGAAAAACCCGAGTTTCTTGGAGGAAAAAACGCTTGCCCACACCAGAGATTGACTAACCAACTCAGGAACTAGTTGAAAAAAAAAAGGCTTAGAAAAAGTTCCTCTAGTCGGTGACACTCTTTCTTCAGGCAATCTAGCACTGAGGAGTGCAAACACCACTTCTGCTGAGCACACAAGCTCTTTCTGCTAAACACCATTAGACTGATATCAGAATGCATGCAGTTTGTTAGACATTGAGAGGGATGGATGACACAGTTTGATGATCAAGCCAAGTTCCACTCCTGTCAGCTAACAAGGAATATCAACTTCCCCATGAGGAGTATGAAAGATACTGCCCAGTGTAGGATAAATTCTAGTTCCAGTTGTCAGGGCTAGGTATGGGGACAGTAGCATTGAACAGTAGATTCATTATTATTATTATTATTAATTGACACCTCCAGGGAGTCCAAAGACTCATTGAAGGAGGGCACCTACTCTACAACTCTGTCTTCACCACTCAATCCACCAACTGCAGTGAACTGCATCATCTACAAGAATACCACCACTAGTATTTTCACAGACAATCACAAACATCCATGCCTGCGATGGGATTCGAACCCGCAGCCTTTTGGCTGGAGAGTTGATATGCTAACCATTCAGCTCACCAGGCTGGCCTGGTTAGGCAATTATGTCAGATGCCAACAAAGTGTTAAGGCTCCACTACTACCACAAGCCTGCATACATGGTGTGTGTGTGTGTGTGCACTTGATGCATGCCCATTAAATTCCTTAGTACCAGTGGTAAAATGATTGCAACAGCCTACTTTATCATTGCTGCTGTTCAAGACAACTTCTCGCAACATAAAATTTACCATGGTAATCTTTTCACGAGGTACACTTAATTGAAGATTAATGCTGTGTGACATTTGGAAATTGCTTATGAGTTCTTTCCATACATCAAACTTCAACTTTTCAGCCAACTATCTGCATACAATGTTGAACAATAGCTAACTCATGCCACCTCCCATGTTCCACATGATTTTGGAAGTCACCATATCCAGAGTCATTAACTGTTTAGTGAAAATATAATGTTTGATCAAGAATCAAAATAATTTTTAACATATCAGTTTTTTTTTTTCCATCTTTTTAATAAGTTTATTTTGTGTTGGCTTTTAAATGAGCTATGTAAGTTTATGGAGGTTGTTTATAGATATGGAGGGTAGGCAAAGTATGCGAGAGCATTCATAGAAGTTGAGAATGAATGCTGTCAAGAAGGGGGTTAAGGCTAGATTTTTCTCTCATAGAGTAGTACACGATCAGAATGGATCGCCTTTGGATGTTGTGTGTGCGCAAGCAGTGTGAATAGTATGACCTCCCTCGATGAATTCTTGTCTCTGTTAATAATAATAATAAAGTTGCTGGCACTTCCACCAACCACTTTGATTTTATTATTAATATTTTTTCTTTGAGCACTGATTACATGTAGTTTCTCTCCTGCTTCATACATTTAAAATAATACCACAGATAAAAAAAAAAAAATTCACTACCTGCTTTTATCAATTTGATTCAAGTCACATGAAGTACAGTGCAACCTCAGTTGCTGAACGAATCTCATCTCGAACAATTCAGTTCCCAAACATATTTTCCAAACAAAAACACACTGGTTTCTAACAGAATCTCGGTTCTCGAACAGACAAACCGGCGACCACATGCTCTGCCAGCTGAGATTACAGTGGGAGAGCATCAGTTATGGCGTAACCTCCACTCAGTGCAGACACCTGCTCGAATTTCTGGTGCCTTTTGTTGATTTTCTTTCTTTTTTTTTTTTTTTTTTTTAATAAATTGTTATTAAATAAGCCACCATAGGGCTGAAGAAGGATAGTGAAAGCAGCAAAGCGAAAAGAAAAGTTGTTAGAACCACGATAGAGGTGAAAAAAGAAATCATATCCAAACATGAAAAGGGTCTTCATGTCTTGGATCTTGCTATGCAGTTCGGTATAATGAAATCAAACATCTGTACAATACTCAAAAATAAAGAGGCAATCAATTTTCGTCTATATTTTATCTAATTATTGTGTTTATTCTTTTTGTGTAAGATTCTATATATTTTCTTGTTTTTGTATACGATTTTATGCATGAACTACTGTTATAAAGGTTTAAATAAGCAATCATCTGTGGTTCGGGAATGGATCAATCCATTTTACATTAATTCTTATGGGAAAATGGTTTCAGTTTTCAAATGAATCAGTTTCCGAACAGCCTTTAGGACGGATTATGTTCGACAACTGCTGAGGTTCCACTGTACTCTAATTATTACCTTTGATACAACATGTAAACAATCAATATTATACAAACCCCTCTATCTCAGCAATCAATAAAAACACAGAATCTTCTTCTTCTTCTAGCTTTACAACTCTTTATGAGTTTTAGATTGCAAAACAATTTTTAGCCATTCTTTTCTATTCTTTTCTATGCAATATTCTTATAATTTTATACTTTTAAGTTGTAAGATTTCTAGAATAATCTAGAAAAATTTCTAGAATTCTTGAGAGACAAATGTCTTAGGCAACATGTAATAGAGGGAACAAGAGGTTCAAGAGTTTTGGATTTGGTTACAGCATCAGAAGAGTTGATAATAACTGAGATGACTTCTCTCCTGGAGTATATACGTATATTAATCTGTTAACAGGAGAGAAAGATACTATTCTTTGCCTATTGTTTAGGTATGATAATGACGAACTGAGCAGAAGAGCGGTAATATTGAATGATATAATAGGTAGAATGTGTGACAAGAGAGGACTGGAATATTATTATTATTGTTATTGTTCCGGGCAACTCCAAGGAGTAGACAGACTCATCGAGGGAGGCCCTAACATCATGTCAAGAACAACTTTCGACATTCACACAGTATCTATCATACCTTGCCTTGAACTCATTCACGGTTGTAGCACCCACAACAGACTCTGGAAGCTTATTCCACTCATTCACGACTCTCCAAGTAAAAAACCTAGCTCTAACACCCTTGTCAACCACGCTCTTGCCCAGCTTCCATTCATGGCCCCTAGTCCTCCCACCACCAGTCATATTTTCAAAAATATCTTCTGGATCAATCTTATAGAAACCCTTCAGTAATTTGAATGTCTCAATCATATCACCCCTTTTCCACTTATCAACCAATTTTTGCAATCCACAAATCTTCAACCTATTCTCATAAGGTTCATTCCACAGACCTGCTATCATCTTGGTCACTCGTCTCTGGATCCTCTCCACTTCCTATCCATCACGAAGAAACCCTCGTGCCCATAACTGAGCACAGTAGTCCAGATGGGGTCTTATCAAGGCTCGATACAGAGTAACAACAACTTGTTTGTCTCTGCATGTTAAAGTATTTTTCAGAAGCCAAGTGATTTGGTGAGCTGATTTAGCCACTTTTCCAACGTGCCCCCTAAACTTCAATTCCGTATCCACCAACACTCCCAAATCCCTGTCCTCATCAATCTCCTGGAGTACGGTTCCACCAATGCGATATACTGCTGCTATTCTTTTCACCCCAAAGTTCATAACCTTACACTTTGCCACATTAAATTGACATCCATTTTTCCTAGCCCAGTCTTCCAAACTATCCAAATCATCCTGTAAAATTTTGACATCCTGTGCACTCATAATTGCTCTACCCAACTTTGCATCATCAGCAAACAAGTGAACACTTCCTCTCAAATCCTTTCCTATATCATTGATGAACAAATTGAAAAGCAGTGGTCCAAGAACAGAGCCCTGTGGCACTCCACTAGTCACAAGCCGTCTTTTAGACTCCACTCCTGAATAAACCACTCTCTGGTATCTCTCCTTCAACCAACTTCCTATCCATCTCACCAACCCTATATCTATCCCCATCTGCTCCAGTTTACTGATTAGGGTTCTATGTGGTATCCTATCAAAAGCCTTGGCAAGGTCCAGTAGTATTACTGTAAACCCATTACCCCTATCCAGTTCAGTCGTCACTGTGTTATAAAATGTGAGCAAGTTACTGAGGCATGATCTACCTTTCACAAAACCATGTTGTCCCCCATACAATATCCGATTTTCATCTATCCAGTCCTGTATTCTTTTCTTGACTAATTTCTCTAAGACCTTGACAATGATTCCTGATATGCTAATCGGTCAGTAATTTACAACAGCAGTCTTGGAACCACCTTTATGAAGTGGAACTATTTTCCCCTCTTTCCACCCCCTCGGGACTAACCCAGACCCGAGACTCAAATTAAACAAAATTGTCAAGGGTACTGACAATTCTTTAGCTGCTTCTCGTACAACACGAGCTGGTATACCATCCAATCCCACAGATGTATTGACATTGAGGTTATGCAATAGACTACTCACCTCCACTTCATTCACCACAATTCCCGTATAAACTACTGGTACATTCGTTTCTGCAATGTCACCACCTGGATGATATATTCTTGCAAAGTGCTCACTCAGTAACTCAACTATATCAACTGATTCAGTTACCTCCCTACCATCGGCATTCTTTAAAATCATTCTGCCATGTACATTTTTCCTTTTACTTGCTACATATCTAAAAAACTGTTTAGGATTCTCTTTAGCCTGCATGGCCAATGTTCTTTCGTAATCCTTTTTTGCTTTTATTACCACACTTGTTACCCTTCTGGCCTGCGCTTTATACCATTCATGTGCCTGCTGGTCACCCTTCTCCTTAAATTCCCACCACAGTTGTTTTTTTTTTTTTTTTTGCAGCTTAAGCTTAATGGTGTTATTCATCCATTTAACCCCAACTTGATTTATTATTCGGACTCTAGGTATACCGTTAGCCATTGCCTCATGCAAACACTTCCTAACTGCCTCTGATGCACTATCAACATCTAGCCCTTGCAGTTTTACATGCCATGGCACTGAACCAATCAAACTCCTAAGCTTGTCATACTTACCAGCCTGATAATTCCTCATAAACCCTGTCTTAATTGTAAATTCCACACCTTTAGTCACCTCTGAAGTCAAGACCCTATGATCACTCTTACCAATTGGTGGCAACGTGGTCATATTCGTTACAGCCAAATTCTCAGATGCAATTACTAGGTCAAGAACTCTCTGACCCCTAGTATTTTCTATTACATGCTGTCGTAGATAGTTATACCTTAATAATCGCATAAAATCCAATTCCTTCCTCCCATGTGTCCTCTCCTCCTTCCAATCAATGTTACCATAGTTGAAATCACCCATAATAATCACCCTCCTTCCACTCATTTCTTCTATTTGCTTATGCACACTATCTCCAGTATCTATTCCATCACCTGGTCTATAGCAGCACCCAATTGTATATTTAGTTCTGCTAGCCACAATCTCACACCAAATGGCCTCAATTGTGCTCTTTTCTCTATCCTGCAGTTTCACTTTTATTCTCCTTGGCTGCAGCTCATCAGCTATCATCAACAATACTCCTCCCCCCATTTTATTCTCCCTGTCATTCCTGAACACACTATACCCATCACATTCAATCCTACTAGCTATATCGTCTACAGTCAGCCATGTTTCACTAATACCAATAACCTGTGGTCTGGAAGTGCCAACCATGGCCAAAACCTCTTCCTTCTTGTTCCTAATACTCCTAGCATTAGTGTACATGAATTTAAGACCCTCCATTAGCCCCATCCCTACCTTGATGCCTTATATTAACTATCCCATTCTGATTTGTTGTCCTTATTCGCTCAGGCATATTATACTCATTCATACATTCAACTGCTTCCCTAAAGTCTGTATATCTATTCCCCCCCCCCCTTAATAAATCTAGTTTCCCTGAATTTGCACATCCACCACATTCAGCAACACTTTCTCAAGTCTTCTTACACCATAACCATTCAAATGTAAGCCATCCATCTTATATAGATCCTTTCGCCCATCGAACTCACTCCACGCATCCACAAATTCCACACCACTTGTCATACATAATCCACGCATAAAGTCATTCGCAATTATGGCCCTCCTTTTAAACATTTCACTGTCATACTGTGGCAAAAGACTAATCATTCTAACTCTCTCACTCTTTTCTTTTGCTACCTCAAACAATTCATTCAGGTCTTCTATCATTTCCATTTTGTCTCCTTTCAAATCATTCGTACCTACCACAACAATCATTTCTTTCACCCTTTCCTTTTGCTCTCTAGACTCAGTTACATCCTTTATTGTAGCACCATGTTGGTACGATTTTGTCAAATCCTCTACTATCACACCTCGTACTAACAAGTCTCCATACAGCACTCTATCCTTCATTTTGTTTATGTTCACACTCATATGTCTATTTTTCCTGTCATACTTTTTATTATTGGCTGGTTCATTCAGTCGACTTTTTGCCCTTTGTATCGCACCATTCAACAACGCGATCTCACTCATTGCGTCTATCTCATCTTTTTTATTCTCAGTAAAACCATTAATGCTATCATTCACACTTTCTACATTCACACTCTCACAATTCTCTGGTACAACCTCGCCGTTTCTTGTCATATTCCTATTTTCTTCATTCTGTGGAATATGTGGATGCTTGGAGTGCGTTTTTGCACAGACAGGAATTGTATGCAAGAGACCACTTACATTTCATTGAAGAAGGACGTACGCATCTGGAGAGATTGCTGTTCTGAAAAAGTCAGTGTGTCCCAGGGAAGATTGTAGCAGGGGTGGCCTCTTGTGGGAATGGGTACTTGAGAGAAGGAGACGACATCAGGTAATGCTGAGCCCATGGAGTCTAGAGGGGATAATGCTGTGTATAGAAATGACGGCATTTATATGCTTTATATGATAATGCCAGGAGTATCCGGAATAAAGGAGAGGAATTTGTGGCGCTGATAGCATCAGCCTGGACAAAGATTATTCGGATCACTGAGATGTGGTTGACACAAAAAAAGGATATAATAACAGGAACAGAAGTAGCAGGATACAGCATTTTTCTGCAGGATAGGAAGGGAAAGCATGGTGGTGGAGTACTGCTTATGATAAGTGACGACTTATGTCCTTTAAGAGTGGAGGCTTTGGAAGGCAGTGACACTAATGATTTTAAAAGCATAGGATGTGAGGTAGAGATGGGCAAGACAGGATATTTAGTGGGGTGTTGCTACAAACCAAGGAGCACAGAGGGCGGGGACCAGGAGATGTTTAGACAGTTGAGCTTGGCAAGTGCAAGAAGAGTGATTGTTATGGGAGATTTTAACTACACCAATATAAATTGGGGAGAGGACGATGCATGTAGCAATAAGGGAATGGAATTTATAGGGTTCTTGAGGGACAAATGTCTTAGGCAACATGTAATAGAAGGAACAAGAGGTTCAAGAGTTTTGGATTTGGTTATAGCATCAGAAGAGTTGATAGTAACTAAGATGACATCTCTTCCACCAGCTGGAGAGAGTGACCATGTGGTTTTGACATGGAAAATGAATAGACATGCAGGAGTATCAAAGAGACGGGAACGTATGTGGAATTATAAGGCAGGTGATTATAATAGTCTATGACATCAATTTGGGGAAGTTTCACGGAGGGAGGAATTTGAAGGCCGAGATATCATTAGTGTGTGGGAAATTCTGAAAGAATATTTGTTAGCAGCAATGGTAAGTTGTATAACACGAGTGAATAATAGGACACAATTTGGAGTAAAGTGGATAACAAACAATATTAAACTGAAATTGCATGCGAAATAGAGGCTGTGGAAGAGATATAAGGAGAACAGGTGAAGAGAAGATGCATGAAGAGTATAAGACACAGGCCAGAGTGACTAGTATGGTAAAGAAGACGAAACTAGAATATGAGAGGAGATTAGCCCTAAGATCCATAGAAAATCCTAGGGAATTTTTTAGATATGTGGCCAGTAGGAGGAGAAACTGTGGAAGAATGATATTGTGGGATAAAAATGGGAATAGAGTGACTGATGCAGAGGACATAGTAGAATACTCCAATAAATTGATGAACACTTTATTGGAGTATTTCATCCTGGAGGAGTCAGTTTTAATGCTAGAGGGATAGGGCAGGTTTGAGGTTTAGAGTTACAGGAGGAGAGTGTGTTTCAGTTCAAATACTGAGTACTCTGGATGTCAGTAAACCCATGGGACTGGATGGTATTTCACTACGAGTTTTGAGAGAATGTGCTGGGGAACTGACAGTGCCTTTGACCTGGCTTTTCAATGAAAGTCTGGCTGCTGGAAAGGTGCCCATAGAATGGAAGGAAGGTAAGATAGTGCCATTGCATAAGGGCGGTAGCAGACTGGAAGTATCTAATTATAGACCAGTTTGTGTGTCATCAGTAGTTTAAGATCTTGGAGAAAGTAGATGAAGGACCGTATACAGCATTGGGAGGATGAGGGTAATGTTATCTGTGAAAGTCAACATTGATTTGTGAAGGGGCGCTCTTGTTTTTGCAATATGCTAGTGTTTTATGATAGTTACAAGAGCATTAGATGAGGGAAAGGCATATACTGCCATTTTCTTAGACTTAGTGAAGGCATTTGACAGGGTGCCACATGATAAGCTGATATTTAAGATTCAGCACATTGGTCTGGATGTCAGATTGGTCAACATGATTCAACATTTGTCTTTCCGATAGATATCAGAGAGTTGTGTATGGTGGGGCAGTTTCAAAGAAGCAGAGGGTTACAAGTGGGGTCCCACAGGGCTCAGTAGTGGACCTATGTTTTTTAACCTTTATATCAATGACATTGTCAGTGGATTGCAAGGGGATATTTAGTTGTTTGCAGATGATGCGAAGCTGGGAAGGATTATTAGTAATGGTGCAGATGCGGCATCCCTGCAAGAGAATTTGAATAAGCTAGATAGATGGGCAAATGAATGGGGGTGCCGGTTTAATGCAGCAAAATGTAAGGTCTTGAGGTTTGGGAAACATCGATGGGGCACTGCATACTCTATGGGAGGAGTTATACTGGAGGAAGTAGGGGAGACAAGAGATCTTGGGTTGATGATTGATAGAAACCTGAAATTTAGTGGACATATTGCAAAGGTGGTGAAGGTAACACAGAGGATTGCTGTAATAATGAGAAGGACATTGACCTGCAGAGATAAAACAGTCATCATTCCGTTGTATAAGACCCTGATCACACCACACTTGGACTATTGTTCTCAGATTTGGTCCCCAGGATTTGAAGGGGATAAATTAACTGTGGAAAGGGTACAAAGGCGGATAACAAAGATGGTTTCAAGAACGTACAATGATAATTATGAGGATTGGCTGAGTGAATGTGGACTGCATGATAAAAACACTGGGGAGTTCTTTTGCTTGATTGAACGGGAAGGAGTGATGACAAGAGGCCATCCCTGGAAGTTACGAAAGGAAACTGTGAGCAAGAAGGTGAGGAATGGTTTCTTTGCATGGAAGGTGGTTGAACCATGGAATGCATTGCCTGATGGAGTGGTGAGAGCGAGAATGGTCAGTGAGTTCAAGGAGTGGTATGATAGATTTTGTGTTTCTTAGGGGGGGGGTGGAACTTCCCTCGATGAGTCTTGATAGACTTTTTTCTTAGGAAGGACCTCCCACGATGAGTCTTGATAGACTTTGTGTTTCTTAGGAAGGACCTCCCACGATGAGTCTTTTGACCCCATGGAGGCCTGAATAATAATAATAATATGATATTTCTTTAATTCTTCTGCTGTGCTTTGCATTTTCCCTACCTGTAACATTGTTCTAACATTCCATGTTCCAAAATTCATTAACCTTTTCCTTTTCACATGTCGTTTTCTTGAAGTCGGTCTGGCTTTCAATTGTTTAGCTTTCTTAAGAAGAGATTTCTTACAGGAATGAGTTGTTAGCCCATTGCCAAACTCTCAACCTGAAGGACCAGGCCTCCATATTTTTGTCCCCTGCAGGCAGGGTGTCCCAGCTATATGTCCAGGCACTGGGTACCCATTTTAGTCGCCTCTTACAACATGCATTAGTACTATTTTGTACTCTGTATGCAGTTGCAGTGTCAAAATACTTCAATACTTGAACAGATTTGAAATGGAATTATTCTAAAAATCAAGATGTAAGAGGAAGAATTCATAACATTTAAATAATGGAACCACTTACGTTAATTTAAATGTTTTTATTTGTAAAATTTTCAGCTAAGTTTCATTGCCATTGTCAATACAATTATAGTAAAACACAAAAAAGAGAACTATGGTTTAGTTGAAAGTGCATGATATTATGCATGCTATCAGCTGCAGGAGAATAGCTCAATCTGCATTAATAGATATCCAAGATAAATTACAATAAAATAATTTAGTTAATAAATTTTTTAATCGAAACTTAATAAATTTAGCTGGCCTGTTTGGCAGGCTTGAATCCTGCTGTGAGCATGGGTGTTTGTGATTGTCTGTGAAAATACTAGTGGTGGTGGTGGTGCTTGCCAGTAGATGGTGTAGTTGCAGTTCATATAATTGGTGAATTGAGTGGTGGAGACAAAGAGATGTAGAGTAGGTTTCCTCCCCCGATGAGTCTTTGGACTGCCTGGAGTTGTGATGTAATAATAATAATAATAAAGTATTTTTAAATATAAATAATAAATTAATTACAAATTAAGGAACTGGCAAATGGTGAGTATTAGTATAACTTCTCAAAATTGAGGAAGTTTTAGGCAATTGTTTTTGTTCAGGTTTGGGTTGTAAAAAAATGTCCAGAATATGTTGTTTGAAATGTTTTTTCACCTAACCCACCAATTTGCTACAGATATGTTAATGACGTTTTTGCTGTATATGGAACTTCTCCTTGTCCAATTTTCATGAATTTCTCGAAAAAATTAATTGAATAAATCCAAGAATCAAATTTACTCTGGCAGTAGAGGATAACAATTGTTTTCCTTTTCTGGATATTCTCATTCTAGGCAGGTGAATGGTTAAACAGATGAATATAGAAAAACCAACTCCTACTGGTAAATACATTGATTCTAACTCACAACTCACATCATCAATCTTGTGAGAAATATGATGTAATCGAATCTTTAGTTGACAGAGCTAATAAAATATGCTCTACAGATTCTCTTCTAATCAAAGAATGTTTATATCAACACTACCTTTATCTCTAATGGTTATAATACAAAAACTTCCGATGATTATGGCATCGTCTTAACCCACCTCAAGAAAAAATTCCAGAATTTATATTATTATTATTATTATTATTATTACCTAAGACCCCATGGAGTCAGAGGCTCATCTAAGAGGTCCTTTTGTCATGCACACAGCTCATTATACTGCACCTTAAACACACTCAAATTTTCTGCAGACACCTCTCAGGCAGAGTGTTCCAATCATTCACAACAGTGCATGAAAAAAACCTGCTTCTCAACCCCCTTGCTCACCTCCTCCTTATACAGCTTCCAGGAATGACCTCTTGTACTCTCCTGATCTCCCACTGTTTTCTGTAAAACCTCGTCAACATTGGTCCTATAACAACCCCTTACTAACTTGTAGGTCTCTATCATATCACTGCTCTTCCTCCTATCCACTAGACTCTGTAGATTGCATCTTCTCAACCTTTTCTCATACTCAACATTCCAGAGATCAAAAAATTATCTTAGTCAGTTGCCTGTGACCCTTTCCAGCATCTCTTCATCCTTTTGAAAACCAGGTGACCAAATCTGTGCACAGTAGTCCATTTGCTAATCCTAGCCCTATACAACGGAACAAGAATCTCCTTAATTCTACAAGTCAGTGTCCTCTGCATCATTCCCAGAATTGTTTGTGTTGTCTTCACAATTTTCTCAATGTATCCCCCTAAATTTCAGATCCTTATCCACCATCATCCCAAGATTTCTTATTTCCTCCACCTCCAACCATATATATCCCCACCAAGCATAAATTCTACATCCGATCTTTGTTTCCCAAAATTTAAAACTTACATTTTGCAACATTGAACTAACATCCCCACTGCCATGTATGCCATTCACTCAGTCTATTCACGTCTTCTTGTAAGGCCAGAACATCTGTTCTACTTTTTATAGTTTGTCCCAACTTTGCATCATCTGCAAACAACTGAATATCAACATCCAAATCTTCATAAATATCGCCCAGAAGAAGAAAGTCACTAGTGACTTTCTTCTTCTGGGATATTGTTCTCTCCATACACAACTTGCTGATACCTATCAGACAGCCAATCTCTATACTAATGCACTAGTCTAATATCCAATCCCATCTACTCTACTTTTGATTAAAACTTATCATGCATTAATTTATGTAAAGCCTTTGCAAAAATCTAAGTATACCACTGTGTATCCATCTCCCATATCCAATACTGCTTTCACCTTATTGTAATAAGTAAGTATAGATTGCTGAAACATGACTTCCTTTTAGTAAATTCATACTGCTCACCAAAGATAATACCATGGTTGTCACCCTAATTCTGGATCCTAGTTCTCACTAGCTTCCCCAACACTTTAACCACACCTGACACACAGATAGGTCTATAATTTGATGCTTGAGTTCTGTCACCTCCCTTATGAAGTGTCACAATCTTGCCTTCCTTCCACTCCTTTCGAACTTGACCCGATGTAAGATTCATTAAACAAATATGTTAAGGCAAATGCCAACTCCCTGGCATATTCCTTCAAAATATGTGGTGATATATTACCAAGTCCCAAAGCCTTATTAACATCAAGTTTGCTCAATTCCCCATATACCTCTTGCTACTTACAGTCAGTCTCTTCTATTCATCATCAACTGCTCTCTCAAACTTTACATGATGTCACATTCACAAAAATGAAAGAAATTTATGAACTGCTCATTAAGTATCTTAACTACAGCCTCTGCAGCAGTTGTTCTTATACCATTTTCTTCAATTAGTGTCAACCTTCCAGATTCATTTTTTTCTTTTTGCTGGCTACATATCAAAAGAACATCCTAGGATTCTTTGTGGCTTCATTAACTAATTACTGCTCATATTGAACTCTTGCTACTCTTACCAATCAAGTCACACTCTTTGCCTGTTTTTTGTACTTCTTATGAAATTGATTATTACAATTCATCTTATGTTGCCTCCACAATGCCTTCATTGTTTGTATTGCATGCTTAATCGATTCATTTATCCATTCCACACCTACCTTATTTAACCTTCTAGCCCTTGGATTTGCACATTGCATCTACTAGATAGTCCCTAAATAACACCCAAGCAACAAACTCCTTTCCACCCAACTCCTCACTTCATACTACAGCTGCAAGCTGTCTTCTGAGCTTCTCATAATCATTAGCCTTGTAGTTCCACATAAACCCTTTCCTCACACAGGTGTTCACATGGCTGGAAGCTACTCAGGTAAGCACTTCATGGTGACTCACCAACTGGAGGGAGATTTGACACCTCATTTATAATGACATTCTCTGATGAGATGATCAAATCCAAAACCCTCAATCCTCTTGTGCCCTCTATTACATACTGTCTGAGGTAGTTATCCCTCAAAAACTCATGACACTCATTTTCTTTACTTTACAGTTGCTATCTCATCATCCTAGTCTATATTGCTATAATTAAAATCACCCATAACGATCACCCGTTTCTTATTTGCTTTGGTAATATGATTATACATTTCATGGTCACAACCCTCCACATTACCAAGTCTATAGCAATATCTGACTATAAGTATTTCATTCTATTCACCTTTATTACACCATACTACCACAAAACCATTGGCACTCTCCCTCTCTTGCATTTCAGTAAAACTATGGGATTGGATGGTATTTCACCACGAGTTTTGAGAGGATGTGCTAACGAACTGACAGCTCCTGTGACCTGGCTTTTCAATAAAAGTCTGGCTATGGAAAAGGTGCCCAGGGAATGCAAGGAAGGTAAGATAGTGCCATTGCATAAGGGCTGTAGTAGACTGGAAGTGTCTAATTATAGGCCAGTTTGTGTGTCATCAGTAGTATTGGGGCAGATGAGGGTAATGCTATCTGTGAGAGTCAACATGGATTTGTTAAGGGACTCTCTTGTTTTAGTAATATGCTAGCCTTTTATAATAAAGTTACAAGAGCAGTAGATGAGGGGAAAGGCATATACTGCCATTATCTTGGATTAATAAAGGTATTCGACAGGATGCCACATAATAAGCTGATATTTACGTTGCAGCACATGGGTTTGGATGTCAGGTTGGTCAACTGGATTCAGGATTGGCTATCTGATAGGTATCAGATAGTTGTGTATGGTGGGGCAGTTTTATGGAGGCAGAAGGTTACAAGTGGGGTTCCACAGGGCTCAGTACTGGGACTTATATTGTTTAACCTTTATATCAATGATATTATCAGTGGATTGCAAGGGGATATTCAGTTGTTTGCAGATGATGTGAAGTGAAGCGGGGAAGGGTTATTAGCAATAGTGCAGATGTGGTAGCACTGCAAGAGGATTTGAATAGGCTAGACAGATGGGAAAATGAATGGGGATATCGGTTTAATGCAGGAAAGGCTTGTGGTTTGCGACACATTGATGAGACGCTGCATACTCTGTTGGATGAGTTGTACTGGAGGAAGTAGGGGAGGCAAGAGATCTGGGGTTGATGATTGATAGAAATCTGAAATTTATGGGACATATTGCAAAGGTAATGAAGGTAACTCAGAGGATTGCTGCAATACTGAGAAGGACGCTGACCTGCAGAGATAAAAGAATTATCATTCTGTTGTATAAGACCCCTGATCAGACCACACTTAGACTACTATTCTCAGATTTGGTCTCCAGGATTTGAAGAAGATAAATTAACTGTGGAAAGGGTACAGAGGCGTACAACGAAGATGGTTTCAGGATTGTACAATGTTAGTTATGAGGATCAGCTACGGAATGTGGACTGCAGAGTTTAGTAGATAGAAGAAGGAGAGGTGATATGATTGAGACTTTTAAACTGTTGAGAGGTGGTTACAGGGTTGACACTGGGGAGTTCTTTTGCTTGGTTGAACAGCTGGAAGGAATGATGACAAGGGGCCATCCCTGGAAGTTACGAAAGGAAGCTGTGAGCAAGAGAGTGAGGAGTGGTTTCTTTGCATGGAGGGTGGTTGAACCATGGAATGCATTGCCTGATGGAGTGGTGAGAGCGAGAACAGTCAGTGAGTTTATGGAGTGGTATGATAGACTTTGTGTTTCCTAGGCAGGGCCTCCTGCGATGAGTCTTTTGACTCCATGGAGGCTTGAATAATAATAATAATAATTTCTAAACTCTTTCTCTATCATCAATAGCATTCTTCCTCCCTTTCTATCTTCACGAAACACATCATACCCTTCCATCTCTATTCCTGTCAAGATGTCATTCATTCAGCCAGGTGTTACTTATTCCAAGAATTCTTAGGTGAACAGACTTAATTAATGCCATCCTTTCATTTGCCTTGTTTCTTTCATTTCTGGCATTTGTATACAAACATAGCAGCTCTTTCCTGAATCAGTAGCAATTTCCACTGATACCACTTATTAGATGTGACTTCTCCATGCTTAACTCAAGTCATTTCTTTTCTCCTTATTCATCTTAATACCTTTTTCAAATCCAGTTCTTTTCCCTTGATCCCAAGTCATCCCCTTTCCTTTTTGTCTACTCATACATTCACTTCCTCTTGGAGTATCAGTCTTTCTCACGCTGTGTCCCGCTGTCCACCCTGAGCCTCCCAATTTTTCTGTTTGTCTTGTATATTTGTTCTCTCATTCTCCATATTCATGCTATCCACCTTTTTCATAAGCACCCCTTCAGTCTCTTCTTTCTTACTCTCCTACTCTTTCACAATTGCTTCTTACTTGATCATTTTTTACTCATTTATCTACCTTCCAGCAGCAATCTCTCCAAATGACCTCACACCAAAACCATTCAAATGCAGTCAGTCAATCTTATACAGTGCAATTCATCCTTCAAACTAATCTCACACATTAATAAACTGCACTCCTTTCTTCTTGCACATTTCTGCTAACATATTATTCACAGTCCTCTCTCTCTCTCTCCACCTCATTTCATCACTGTCATATCTGGGGAACACAATGAATACCTTTCCCATCACACTGTTATCTGTTATTCTTCTCAACAACTTCCTGATATCCAGTCTTACATGTTCCTTGTTTCCAGTCAAGTCATTTGTCCCAGTTATTACTACCAACTCTTTTGCTTGCTTACTTCTCATATCCAATGCCTCAATCGCTCTATTCATTTTACCTCCAGGAAAACAAATCTTGTGCATTCTCTCATCCACCACACCTCAAATAATTGAATCCCCTTACAACACCACTTGCAGGTCCTTCGCATCCTCTTTCATACTGATATTATTCGTTTTTAGAATTTTCACTCTTCCATACATATCTTGAATTGTCTTAACTTTATTCTGCATCCATTTCGTCTCTTGAAATCCAAATGCTCATCTTAACCAATTCAACTTTCAAATCTTGCATCACATTTTCACTCTCATTCACTCTCTCAATTTTGTTTCCATCCATACACTTGTTCACAGTCAATACCACTCTCTACCTTACTTTTAATTGCACTCTGTTTTTCAACTTCCACTACATTTGTATTGCTTTCATCTTTCTTACCATCAATTATTAAGTTTACCAGATTGCTCATTTGCTTTTTCAAAACTTTTTTAACCTTTTTTCACTGCTCATTTTGCATCTTCCTTCTTTTCTGTTAGACAAGCACTCATTCTTGTTACTAACACCTTCAGTTACCATTACATTACCACTCATCAAGTCCTCATTCAGCTTGCATGTTTCACACACACCCTCCTTTCATCTGCTGTAAATATCCATAATTTATCTACATAATTGGGTGAATACATATAGCACAACTCATTTCATGAAACGACTGAAATCCAAATTAAATTCCTACAAAGCCAAAGATCATGCTAATTTTCGTTCACCAGTTACTATAATAAGCTCTAAGTTTAACAATGCCATAAACAAACTTAAAACAAATAAGTCCACACACTAAAAACACTGTAGTTGCACAACTTTTGCAGAAACTCTTACTCATAAACACACACTTATTTAGAATTAATTATTCCAAAAAACTTCTCTGAAATGGGAGCCTTCTTTACACACTGCTATTTCTCGTCGTGACACCCTTATTCTATATGCTAAAGGACTTTCAGAAAAAAAAATAGCAAGACTACTTCAACAGATTGACTTACCAAGTGTCTTTCCATCCAATTCAGAAACTTCTTTCCATATCTCTCCAGTTGACAAATATCCTCCTCTTTCTTGGAGTTTACAGAATCCCCTGCTCTTGTGACTTATGCTATTATGGACAGACTGGTCATACAGTACAAATTCCACTTGATGAACATCAGGAATACATTTTGCTTAAAGAACCCAACAAATCCAGTTTAGCAAACCATGCATTATCTACAAAACACAGAATTCAGTGGAACAAAACCAAAGTGTACTTAAAAGTTATTTTCTTCTGGAAAGACAGTACACTAAGCCTTACTGTGAAGCACACATTCATAACCCAAACCTGAACAAAAACGATTGCCTAAAAATTTTCTCAATTTTTGGAAGTTATACTTAGTAATACTTAATACTCACATGTTTCTTAATTTATAATTAATTTATTGTGTATATTTAAAAATAATTTATTAACTAAATTATTTTATAGTAATTTATTTTTTTTATATCTATTAATGCAGATGGAGCTGTTCTCCTGCAGCCGATAGTGCATATAACATCAAGCACTTGCAGTTGAATTGTTATTCTCGTTTTATGTATTTTCCTATAATCGTATTCGTAGTGGCTATGAAACTTTGCCAAAAATTTTACAAATAAATAAAAGACATTTAAATTAATGTAAGTGTTTCAGTTATTTAAATGTTATGATGAATACATTTGCAATTGGGGGAGAAACTCTTCCATCGAAACCAAACATATGATGGAGGAAAATGTTTGTTTCAGAATATATTGGAAACTAATCATTAAAACCAATATTGGTTTTAAGGATTTCCAGTTCAGAAGAAATAACTCACATTCCTATCCCTTATGTGTAAGGCATATCTTAAAGCATAGTGAAAGTTTTAAAACCACTGAATATTTTTATTTTTGTTGCCTTTTGCCCCATCAAAAAATCTTCACCTTTCTTGCTTGACCTACGTACAAGCTTCCATCTGTAGGTTTTCCAGGTATCTTTGAGATTACTTGCTGATTATTTTATTTTGCTGGAAGATCTGCCATTATTTGTCTAGAAGAGCACAAATCATACTAAATATCATGAGCCTGAACAGTCTGGGCTGGCTGAGCATGCTATCTGCAGTAAGCATAGAGTTTTGGAACAAGACAGGAGTCTTTCGTAAAAGTTGTTTCCTCATAGATCCACTTTATAAAGAAAAGTGTGAACCTTCACTCCATTGCCCTAACTTACAATCTGATGGTCTCTGTCTATCCCCTTTATGGGGAATAGTATTTTTCAAATCTACTAATCTTTTCTAACTTTATTTATTTATTTATTTTAAGTTAAGAAATTACTGTCCATTTTAGTTATCTTCCATTAACTACTAAGGTGACATTTTTTTAGAATTGCCTATTATTGTTTCATTGCTGTTCTATGATCCTGTAATGAAGATGCCTATGATACATAGTCAAAAATTCTCTAATAAATAAGTTTTATTTATTGTAGAATTTTTTTCTCAATTTTTTATAGTAATATATTATTAAAATGGTTTTATTGTAGTGACACTTGGAGTAATTTCGGTATTTAATGCAACTAGAGACAACAAATTTATGACCCTGTATAGTGAAAAAATCTTCCCTCCCTCCCTCCCAAAGTCACCATACTATACAGAACACAATCCAAAATAGAAGTTTCATTGTACTACTAAATTAAATAAATGCCCTAACAACCTATTGCAAAGCAATTGATAAGGGAAATTTATTTCATTCTCATATTATATACTTTGAAGTGCAGAAATGAATGGATTAATAAAGTTTCAAAAGCATATGCCTGCATTTTTTTCCTTTTTTATGACTTGGAGTAGGATAATATTACATTTATGATTTTCTATGCCATTATCATGATTAGCATAATAATGAAATTATTATCATGATAAGGATAATAATCTATCATGATAAGGATAATAATCTATCATGATAATGATAATAATCATGAAACTGGTCTGCCAAATATATCTGACAGTTTGTAAAAATGCCAAAGGGTCATATTATAAGGTCAAGTGAGTCCTCACCTGACATATAACTCGTGCAAGACACTGCCTGGCATGAACATGTTAACTTTATGAGTTACTAGTGACTCTGGCTACACAGCCACAAGACTCATTAATGTCTGAGTGGTTTATTCAAACAAGGAACTAGATTTTACATAATTAGTCAACATCAAAATATTATAACATGCATTAAAAATGTTTTTGCTTTACCAAAATCCCAGTAAAAAAATACTGAATTACTGGTAAACTTTTAAAGGGTTTTTGCTTCATTTACTGGTATACCAGTTTATTCGTATTGAAATCCTTATAATAAATATTATTTCACTGAATGCAATTTCAGATTTGAATGGGTTGGTTTTATTAATTTTTAATTACCCAAGATATAACCTTGGGTAATTATTTTAATTACCCAAGCGTAACTGTAGGTCCAAAAAGATGTTGAAATGCTTGTACACAAATGTCAGAAGTATATGAAATAAGAGAAAAGGAATTTGTTACATTGTCAGCTCTACTTGGCCAAAAATTATAGGTATCAGTGAGACCTAGTTGATAAAAAATGATATAGTTACAGGGATAGACTGCTATGTGCTTCACAACCATATGCCTGAGGACAGAGTGCCCAAGGTTTGGTTCCCGTCAATGACATGAGGAACTTAAGGATCTTTGAAGGTTTATATTTCACTTGGTTAGACTATAATAAATTTAGTTTAATCCTTTATCCAAGTGTAGGATATTTTCAGGACTGTAGAAAATATCTTCAGTCCTGAAGATATTTTCAGGCACAAACTTTGTTTGCTCACACTTGGATAAAGGATTAAACTAAATTTATTATAGTCTAACCAAGTGAAAAATAAACTTTCAAACATCTTTCTCTCAATCCAGAGTAATTTAATTTATTTATTTATTCGTATGGCATGAATATCAAAACATGCAGTACAATACACTGTCACTTTAATAACATATAAAATTAAAAGTCAAAAGTAATTTTAAAAACCAATAAAATTAAAAGGTTACATCCATATTGGTCAGATAGTTCATAGCTTCGGGTGTAGCAC
Source organism: Typopeltis vanoorti (assembly GCF_054136105.1). Taxonomy (NCBI): domain Eukaryota; kingdom Metazoa; phylum Arthropoda; class Arachnida; order Uropygi; family Thelyphonidae; genus Typopeltis; species Typopeltis vanoorti. Next base: position 29,353,187 of record NC_143559.1, on the reverse strand, counting down.
TTTAAAAGTCCAATTTGTCTCCTGAATGTGCTCTGAGATAACACTGAGTCACAATATGGTTCACAGTTTGTCTCTGAGCTCCACAATCACAATGTGGGGATGGTCGTTTACCCTATTTAAAAAGCATGTCCGCACATACACCATGACCAGTTCGTATTCTATTAAGCTGAGTCCAGGATTTTCGTGGGAGGTGTGAGCAAGCATCAAAACTTTCTTGTAATTCATTGAGAGAAAATTTTGTGATGTCATCTGTATGGCTCTCCCACTGTTCGTGCCACTTTTGCTTCAAGTCAAAGTTAGAATGTAGTAGTAGTAGTTGGGCTAATTGTAGTGGTGGATGTCTTGATCTCAATCGTCGTACACTTAAGTCTGGGAGATCTAAATGTATTGGTAGGGCGGTGTTCTCCAAGATTTTCTTATACTCCTGTAAGAGAGCCTTAGTCCTGCGCAGATTCGGTGGAACACTGTTACTAAGAGCTGGAAGCCAGTGTGTGGGTGTTGATTTAATTGTGCCAGAAATCAGTCTCGTATTATTTAGTTGGCTATCAACAAGTTTAACACGTGTGCTATTTAGCCACACTGGTGAGCAGTATTCGGTAACAGAGAAAACTAGACCAAAAGCAGTAATCTGCAGATTATTGGCTGTTGCTCCCCAAGTCGTGCCTATTAGTTTTTGTATTATGTTGTTATGGGTTCTTAACTTAGCAGAAACGTTTGTTAGGTGTTGCTTGTAAGAGAGCGTGCAGTCCAGGGTAACACCCAAGTACTTTGGAAACTTATTGTGTCGTAGTAAACATCCTTCAAAGAAGATATGTAAGGTGACATCTGCCACTTGATTATTAAGGTGAAAGCTTGATACTTCTATTTTGTCTGGATTGAGCTGGAGCCTCCATTTTTTATAATATTCACCTATAGTTTTCAGATCTTTTGTAAGTACGTCTTCAGCCTGACTCATGTTATTGTGTCGAATGGCAATTACAGTGTCATCAGCATAACAGAACTTGCGTGAGATGGTAGCAGGCAAGTCATATGTGTATAGGTTATAAAGTAAGGGTGCCAATACTGACCCTTGTGGAAGACCATTATTAAGTTTTTGTTGTCGGGACATTTTATTTCCTAATATAACTTGAAAGAAACGTTCAGTGAGCATGGAGGAAATTAAGTGTGCAGTCCATTTACATGGGACAGTGCTAAGAAATTTGTATATAAGCCCTTCACGCCGTACTGTATCATAGGCTGCTGTTAGGTCCAAGAAGACAGCTGATGTGTTTTCTTGCTTCTGAAATCCAGCTTCTATGTATGATGTTAAAGTGAGCACTTGATATTACAGCAACCACTTTTTTCTCTAAAACCAGCTTGCTCAATCGGGACATGTTGCATAATTGGTATGGACAATCTGTTGTACAGAAGGCACTCTAACATTTTATAGGTGCAACTCAATAAAGCAATAGGTCTGTAACTTTTTGCCTCCTGGGGTGGTTTTCCAGGTTTAAGAATAGCAACTATTTTTGACTTCTTAAACTGGCTAGGTAGTCGGCCAGTCAGTAATATATCAGAAAAGAATTCACAGAGCCATTTTATAGTATTTGGCCCGCTATTAATCAGAAATTCAGGATGGACACCGTCGAAGCCTGGGGCCTTGCCTGCTTTGATATCTTTTATGATGGCTTTTACTTCATCTATAGTGAAGATTGAGGCATATTGTGAGAAAGCAGGGGCATTTATTTTTAAAGCTCTAAGTTCTTTCTTAACTTTCTTGGTATGTTCACGGTCCCTAGGTGCCCTTGATATATTAACGATTTGATTAGCTATTTTCTCAGGGGAGATGATGTGCTTTTTCTTTTAGGTAGATTAGTTGTGGAGAGTTGTTGGAGAAGATTCCAAGCTTTTCTACTTGATCGTTTGAAGTCAAGGTTTTCAACCGTATCAATCCATTTTGTTTTTCGAGATGAGTTCAGGCTATGTAGTAATTCATCTGCTATTTCAGGATCTTCACTTTTCAGGAACTCTCTGTAGAGATGTTCGCTCTCTTCATTCCATCCGGGGACATAATCTTTTCTGTAACCTCTAGGGATATATTTTTTCGCAGTTAATATGATTGCTCCTACAAATCTCTTGTACTCTGCAACTCTAGCAGGTATCCACCGAACACATTTATCCAATTCATTCACAAAATTTCTCCAATTAGTAATTTAATAATAAGGTGGCACACCTTTTGGCAACTCCTATAGGTAAGGATGACCTCTTCTATTGCTTCTGCTTTAGTATCTCCACTCTGGGCCTGGCTCTCACTGATGAGACCTCAATAAAGGTCGAAATCGGTATGGGTTGTGCCCCCCCCCCTCCCTTAATGCATAGCAGTATACATGTCTGCAAGGAGATGTGCTGTGCATGATGGGAGATACTGAGACAAGGAGTTGAGATCTTGATCCACCTTTGCTGCGAGTTGCCTGGTGTTGTACTACCTTACCCCAGTCCTGAAGATATTTTTAGGCACAAACTTTATTTACTCACACTTGGATAAAGGATTAAACTAAATTTATTAAGGATCTTTCTCAGCCATAACCAAGTTAGCCGGTCTTGGGAGTGGACGCAGGTCCCCCCCCCCCCCCCACACACACACAGTTTATCTGAGGTTTTTCATCCTGCTAGCAGGCAAACCGGTCCTGTGAGCACACAGGCTACAGTCATAGGATATAGTACTTATCTCTCATTAGGAGGGCTCAACCAGTCCTAAGGGGTCAGTCATGGAATGGGGAGGGGGACCCCACATGAATAAAATAAATAAAAATTGATAGACTGTAAAGATTATTATATTTTTAGAGAGGATGGGACAGGACAGGAGGTTGGGGATATTGCTGATAACAGTTGTATGCCACCTCCTCTCTTATCAATAGAGAAGAGGTGGCATAGACACTGTCTCCAATCATACCTCTCCTTAAACTCATTCACTGTTGGGACACCCACAACTAATTCTGGCAATCCATTCCACTCAACTAGATAGAGTGACCATGCAGTCTTGTTCTGGGAAGTTGCTAAATATGTGGAATTTTCTTTTAGGAAGGGATTTATGCTGAAGCTGGCAATTATGGCACTCTTAGGAAGCAGTGCTATGACTTGAGAAGCTACAAGAAAAGAATGTCAGTAATGCATGGGAAATGGTCAGAGATTGTTTGAGAGAAGCAGCATCAGACTGCATACCCAATGTTAGGAGAATAAACAAAGTGGGGATTAAGTGGGTGAGTAGAGATAAAAGCAAGAGCTGCAAAAAAAGAAAAGAAAAGTGTGGAGGGAATATGAAGAAAAAGATAATCAGCATGCTCATGAGCAATATAAAGCACTAGCAATTTGATATGCAAATCAAGTGGTCCTAGTACAGAACAAAACACTGAGGTACTCCACTAGTCACCTTCACTTTCCTAGATTCCACTCTATCACTCCTACTCTGTTGTCTGTCTGTCAGGCACCCCCTCCCTCCCTCCCTCCCTCCCTCCCTCCCTCCCTCCCTCCCTCCCTCACACACACACACACACACACACACACACACACACACACACACACACACACACACACACACACACACACACACACACACACATCCATTGCACCTGCTTCATATCCATTCCCATAGTTACATCATGATTCCAGCAGAATCATGATGTAATCATTTCATTTATCCACTTCCACTGTCTCTTGATTATAAAATGTAAATAAATTACTTAGACCATAATCTTACAGAATAAGACAGACAAAATGCTGCCCACTATTGAGTGTCATATCTCTATCTGCCCACCTTTAATTTTACCTTTAACCAACTTTTCCAATAATTTAAAGGGGGAAAGAGGTGATATTCAGTTGCTTGCTTATGATACAAAATTTGGGAGTTATTAGTTGATACAGGTAAGATAGGTATCCTTCATGATACAACATAAAATTGACAATCATTATCCTGTAAAAGGTAAGGTTATGCACTTAAGGTTGAAAAGGGTGCATACCGTGTATCATATTGATGGTGCTTGATTGCGCGTAATTGATGAGGCTAGGAACTTGGGGATAATGATGGACAGAGAATTGAAGTTCAAAAGGCATATTGCAAAAGCTGGTAAAATAGTTCAAAGGATTACTTGGATGTCAAGAAAAACATGTAAACAAGTAAAAATGGGGAAGTTATTATTCCTCTTTATATGGATATGTTTTGATCACATCTTGATTACTGTGCACAGATTTGGTCAGCTGGGTTTCTTGGGTATTAGGAGGTAGTGGAGAGGATTCAGAGATGAGTGAACAAGATGGTGACAGGTCTGTGGAATGCTTCTATGAGGATAAGTTGAAGGTGTGTGGGTTACAAAGTTTAGTTGATAGGTAGAAAAGAGGAGACAATAGAAACTTATTCAAGGGATTTTATAAAATTAACACAAATGAAATTTTTCAATATATGACAAATAGAGAACTAAGTCATCCATAGAAGTTGTATAAGAGCGTGGTTAGTAGGAGTATGTGGACTAGATTATTATTTTATACTAGTGGTTAAATTCAGCTGGGGCCCTCCAGGGTCTGGCCCCAGAACGTTTTTATGCACCTGACCCGGAACATTTTTCTGTTTTGTGACTTTTCTCCTTTACAGTAATTATGCCTACATTATTATGTTATTATTCAACAATTGTTTAAAGTTTTGAACCTTGTATATAAAGTCAATATCAACAGTTTCCTGATTACAAATGTGTGATGAAAGGGATGAGGAGGTTCGGAGTTTCCTGTAATGCGTTATCTTGCAGCGTAGTGTAGCGTAATTTTGACAGACTCGTAGCAATACTTTGTCTTTTCTGGTTGGCAGCACTGTCAGCAACAGTCAGTTACCAACAATAGAACAGCAGATTAGCAGTTGTTTATCAGAGCTCGTGATTGTGAGAAGCACAAAGAAAATTATGTAATATTTTTGTGTTTATGTAGGTCTGCTATTTCAACTATGGATAAGTATATTGGTACTTCTTTAAATGGAAAAATAGCTCGGATGACAGTGATAATACAAAACAAGTTTGTAATGACAGTTTGTGTGTAGTTTATGAAGAGAAAGAAGTCTGTAATGAATCCACAGAAACACAGGATTCCCATCAGTTGCAATGCGATAATATTAATATGTTGAACAAAAGGAAAGTTTACCTACTTGCTGGATACTCGAATAGTGGATAGCATTCAATGGTAAATACAATGGGTTATTTTGTAAGGATGGAGTTTTGGAGTGTATAACATGTACAGAGGTACAGACCCTATTAGAAATATTCCTTAGTAAATTAAAAATTTACTAAAGAATTTCAGTTATTTATTTCATCATTATTGTATTTTCATTTTTTTTCTTTCCTGCATTTAGGTAACAAGCTGAATAGCCCTGCTGTTTTTTTCATCGCTCATATAACCTAATGTTATCTTAAAATGAATTATCTTATCTTAAATTGAATTATCTTTTAATATTATTTATATTATTACCCAAGACCCCATGGAGTCAAAGACTCATCTAGGAGGTCCATTTATCAAACATACAGCTCATCATACCATGCTTTAAACACACTCAAATTCTCTGCAGACACATACTCTCAAGCAAGGCATTCCAATCATTCACAACTCTGCATGAAATAAACCTGCTTCTCACTCCCCTACTCACACCCTCCTTATACAGTTCCAGGGATGACCTCTGGTTCTCCCCTGATCTCCCACTATTTTCTTTAGAAACTATATAGAATTGATCCTATAACAACCCCTTACTAATTTGTAGGTCTCTATCACATCTCCGCTCTTCTTCCTGTCCATCAGACTCTGCATGTTGCATCTTCTCAATCTTTCCTCATACTCGACATTACAGAGGTTAGAAACGACCTTAGTCAGTCGCCTCTAGACACTCTCCAACATATCTTTATGCTTCTGAAAATCAGGTGACCAAATCAGGGCACAATAGTCCATGTGCCGCCTAATCAAAACCTTATACAATGGAACAAGAATCTTCCTATTTCTACAAGTCAGTGTTCTCTGCATCATTCCCAGAAGCCTTTGTGTTGTCTTCACAATTTTGGCTGTGTCCCCTAAATTTCAGATCCTTATCCACTATCATCCACAGATCTCTTATTTCCTCTACCTCCAACAATATATTCTCACCAAACATAAATTCTGCATCTAATTTTGTTTTCCAAATTTTAAAACCTTACCTTTTGCAACATTGAACTCACATCCCCATTTCTGTTCCCATTCACTCAATTTATTTAAGTCTTCTTGTAAGGCCACAACATCTTCTCTACTCTTCATGGTTCGTCCCAACTTTGCATCATCTGCAAATAACTGAATATCTCATCCAAATCTTCACCAATATCACTAATATACAAGTTAAACAGCAATGGCCCTAAAACAGACCCCTGATGCACACCACTAGTAACTTTCCTTTTCCTGGATATTGCTTCCCCATACACAACTTGTTGATACCTATCAGATAGCCAATCTCCAATCCAATGCACCAATCTAATATCCAACCCCATCTGCTCTAGTTTGACTATCAACTTATCATACGGTAATCTATCAGAAGCCTTTGCAAAATCTAAGTATATTACTGTGTATCCTTCTCCTCTGTCCATGGAAGCACTCACCTTGTTGTAATAAGTGGGTAGATTACTAAAACATAACTTCCCTTTAGCAAATCCATGTTGTCCATCAAAGATAATACCATTGTTGTCAACCCAATTCTGGATCCTAGTTCTCACAGGCTTCTCCAACAACTTAACTACAACACCTGATACACACAGAGGCCTATTGTTTGATGCTTAAGTTCTATCACTTGCTTTATGAAGTGGCACAATCTTGCCCTCTTTCCTTACACTTGCCCTCTTTCCTCTCTCCTTGCACTCAATCAAGTTCCTTAGGAACTTGATTGAGTGCAAGACTCGTATTAAAAAAATATGTCAAGGCTGGCCTCAACTCCCTGCCACATTCCTTCAGAATACGTGGTAACATATTTCCAAGTCCCACAGCCTTATTTACATCTAGTTTGCTCAACTTCCCATACACCTCTTGCTCATTTAAAGTCAGTCTCTCCTACTCATCATCAACTGCTCTCAATCTCTCCATGAAATCGCATTCACATGATTGAAAGACCTTTATGAACTGCTCATTAAGTATCTCCACCACACCTTCTGCAATAGCTGTCTTTATACCATTTTCTCCAATCAGTATCATCCTTCCATAATTATTCTTTCTTTTGCTGGCTACATATCGAAAGAACTCCTTAAGATTCTTTTTGGTTTCATTAGCTAACTGCTGTTCACACCTCTCTTAAGCTACCCTCACCAACCAAGTCACCCACCTTGCCTGGTCTGGTTCTTTTCACTTCTCTTATGTGCCTCCATAATGCCCTTTTCTCTGTATTGTATGCTTAATCTCTTTATTCTTCCATTTCATGCATACCTTATTTAACTTTCTCACCCGTGGAATACATTTCGTCATTGCATCTACTAGATAGTTTTTGAAAATTCCCTAAGCTGGATTGATCTCTTTTTCCAGCTAACTCCTCACTCCATGCTACACATGCAAGCTGTCTCCTGAGCTCTTAATAATAAACCCCCCTCCCTTTGTAGTTCCACATATACCCTTTTCTTACAGAGGTCCTCACACTGCTGGCAACCACCCAGGTAATCACCTCATGGTCGCTCTCACCAATTTTTGGGTGATTTGACACTTCATTTATAATTACATCCTCTGATGAGATGACCAAATCCAATACCCTCAATCCTCATTTGCAGTTTGCTCAATACTGTTACATACTGTCTGACATAGTTATCTCTCAAAAACTCAAGAAACTAATTTTCTTTACTTCCAGTTGCTATCTCATCATCCCAGTCTATATTGCCATAATTAAAATTGCCCATAATGATCGCTCTTTTCTTATCTGCTTGGCTAATTTGATTATACATTTCATAGTCACTACCAGATATGGATATCAGAATAAATGGGAAAAAATTGAATCAAGTAAAGCATTTAAATATATAGGAAGTGTTATTAGCAGCATTGGAAGATGTAAAAGTTACATAAAAGCATGAATGGCAATGGAAAGTGATGCCTTTAATAGAAAATGGAATTTATTCAGAAGTAAAATGGATAGAAACTTAAAGAAAAGACTAATAAAATGTTATGTGTGGCGTGTTGCCCTCTATGCAGCTGAAACTTCGACATTGAAGAAAGAAGAAATTAAGATTTTGGAACGCTTTGAGATGTGGATTTGGAGAAGGATGGAAAAAATCAAATGGACAGATAAAATAACTAATGAAGAGGTCTTAAAAAGAGTAGAAGAAGAAAGAAGTCTGTTATGGAGGATAAAAAGACGCAAGCGAACTGGATTGGACATATTCTGAGAGATAATGGAACCATCAGAGATGCCATCAAAGGAAAAATAGACAGAAAAAGACCCAGAGGAAGAGTAAGGAAAACAATGCTAGATGACATGCTGAATGGAGACAGGTACATAACCTTGAAAGAGAAGGCTCAGAATAGAAGTGAGTGGAAGGAAAGTTTCTGCTACTAAAAGAAGAACCTGCTCAATTGCAAAATACTCAAGAAGAAGAAGAAGTCACTACCATCCACATTTCCTGATTTATAACAACATCCAACCAAGTATTTCCATCCATTCACCTCTCTCTCACACCATACTGCCTCAAACCACTTGCACTATTTCCCTCTTGCATCTCTACTTTGTGTGGACATAACTCTTTCTCTATCATCAATAGCACTCCACCTCCCTTTTTACCCCTTTATCCTCACGAAATACATCATATCCTTCCATCTCTATTCCTGTCAGGATGTCCTCCTCATCTACCCATGTCTCACTTATTCCAACAATTTATGGGTGAACAGACTCAATTAGTGCAACCATTTCATCTGCTTTGTTTCTTACACTTCTAGCATTTGTATATAAACACAGCAGCTCATTCCTGGATCTACAGCTAGTTCCACTGATAACACTCATTCGATGTGATCTCTCCATGCTTGACACTGGGGCCATTTCCCTTTCTGCTTATTCATTTTAGAACCCTCTTCAATTCCAACTGTTTCCTCTTGATCCCAGGTCATCACATTCCCTTCCAGTCTACACATGCTCTCACATCCTCTTGGAGCATTTACCTTTCTGACACTGTGTACCCCTGTCCACCCTGAGCCTCCCCATTTCCCTGTTCGTCTTGCGCAACCATTCGCTCATTTTCCATACTCATGCCACTTACTTCCTCATTCATAACCACCTCTTCAATCTCTCTTGTCATACTCTCCTGCTCTTCCACATCACTTCCCACTTTATCTGATTCATTCTCTGTACTCACTTCTCTACCTTCCAGCAACAGTCTCTCCAAATGACTTACACCATAAACACTCAAATGCAGTCCATCATTCCCATTCAGTTCACTTCATCCTTCAAACTCATTCCACACATTAACAAATTGTACTCCCCTCTCCTCACACATTACAGCCAACATACTATTCATAATCCTTGCTCTCTGCCTCATCTCACCACAGTCATACCTAGGTAACATTCTTACTACCCTTCCTGTCACACTATTTTCTTTTATCTGTCTCTAAGCAGCTTCCTGATATCCATTCTCACATGCTCTTTGTCCTCTGTCAAGTCATTTGTACCTATTAAAACCATTAACTCCTTCACTCGCTCCTTCCTCATATCCAATGCCTCAATCACTCTACTCATTTTACCACCTGGAAAACATACCTTGTGCATCCTCTCATCCAGCATACCTTTAATAATGGAGTTGCCATACAGTGTTACTCGCTCATCTTTCGTTAACTCTTTCATACCTACTTGATTTGTTTTATTCATTTTCACCTGAATTTTCTTAATTTCATTCCCAATTAATTTCATCTCTTGCCTCATCCAACCCAATTCAATTCGAATCTCACGTCACATTCTCTCTATCATTCAATCTTTCTCATTTTTGAACTCTTGACTCCCGCTTCACACTTTCACTCTCATTCATCCTTTTGGGTTTCTGTACTTTCGGTCCATGCATCCAACTTTTGCTTTCATTCATTTTTTCCATTTTTCCCACTTTCGATCCTTTCGGCACGCTATTTCCGGTTTCTTTCGTTCTCTCAATTTTGTTTCCTTTCACCACATTTGCCTTGCTTTCATTCTTTTTACCATCCATTACGGTTTTCAAATCACTCGTTTTCTTTTTGAATGCTTTCTTAACAATTTTTTGCCTTTCTTTCACACCATGCTTCTCTTTCAAATGAGCACTCATTCTTCCCGCGACATTCTCACTACCAATACTTTCTGTCATCAAATTCATATTAGCACTCATCAAATCCTCGTTTAGCTGACACTTCACACATATCCTCATTCCATCAATCCTAAATATCCATAAACCATCTACGTAATCAAAAGAATACATGTAGCACACCTTGCTTCATGAAACGACTGAAGTTTAAGTTAAAGTCATGCACCGCCGCCATCTTTCCTCTGCTGGTTACTACTCTAAGTGCCAAAAACAACGAATTTGTTATCAAGTTTAAGCAAAATTTCCAACACACTAATAATACTAGTAGTTCACAACTTTTATAGCAGCTCTTACTCAAACAATCACTCATATACAATTAATTATTTCAAGAATGAAATAATTAATTGTATATCTGAATCCGGTGCACTTCTTACACACCGCCACTGTATTGGAATTTGTATTTAATGTTTCTGGTGGTGTTGAAGAGAAGGCCTGATGGCTTTAACTCCACGAGAATAAATAAAATTTTTAAAAAATGTTGCGACAATCCATCAATAACCTCACATTTATGATCCTTACTTTAAGGTCCCGGAGCTTATTCGTTTAGAATTTAACCACTGCTTTATACCATAAAAGACTTCCTTCTTTTGTCAATCTGTGTGTATTCTTATTGCTGCCAAATGTTTCTCCATTAAATTGATAATGCATTCCTGGACTTAAACTCTTTATTCAGTTTCATACTTGGCTGCTTATTGAACCACCATAGCTCATTCAATAACATTTGTGCCCTTTGACTGGAAAGACCTTGTTTCAAATTCCATCTAGAATATAAAGAATTTTTATATGGGATTTTCAATGGAAGATGAATTAGCTGTCATTAAGAGAGTTTTCATTCTGCAAAACAGACAAATCAGCTAAAGGATATGTACAGTTAACAGATATAACAGACTATGAAAATAGGATTAATCACTCTATCACATCATTAATTAGGTTTTGATCATTACATGGTATTGAGCTTAATATTCAAGGGGAAGTGATTTCTTGCATTCTTCATCTATTACAAGGCAGTTTTACCAGTATAATAAAGTCTTTTATGTTCTTGGTACAAAATGCAGATTATAATGTAATATGGAGTGGCTATGAGAAAGATTAGATTAGCATAATGTTTAGTGGCTTATTGCAGTGATTCCTGAAACACCCTAAGTGTGCCATATAATAATATCATGAAAAGGGATTTTTTCACTTATCTTCCGATAGTCTCTAGTCAGATCATCTTGAAAACATAATTCAAGATGATCTGTTCAAGAATCTTGAACCTTGCAAGACTTGTAACATTTGTTATCTACAAGTACTTCAGTAACTCACTTCAAACTATTCATGATATCAGTTAAGGGGATAAAAATCCCTTATTGTTTTTCAGCCAGTAAGCGAAACTAAGATTGAAAACTACGATCTGTAACGTTTCATGCCGACGAACTGTCAGCGTATCCAAGCGTAAGTGACCACTTGGTAGTGCCACACCACAGCAACTCGTTGCAAAGGTATAGCAAGCTCCCTCACTGTTCTTGATATTTTCTCACAATGTAAAACACACAGCTCTTAAGAGATGTAGTACTGTTTTACATTATGAGGAGAGGACACTACCCAGACCGGTTTCAACGTTACAGATCGTAGTTTTCAATCTTAGTTTCGCTTACTGGCTGAAAAACAATAAGGGATTTTTATCCCCTTAACTTATATCAACCTCGCCAGAAAAAAATAGCCATTTGGCTTTTCATCTTATTCATGATATCATTTAGGAAACTTACATAGTGATGGATCAAGTAGAAAACCCTATATTATACTACCTAATTATCAACAACTGAGACATACTTCTGTGTACAGAATTAATTTATATGTATCAGTTATTTACCATTATTATTCTTATATTATTATATTCCATTATTTCCATTAATAATAATAAAATTATTATTTTTCATTTCATTATTATTTTATCCTTTAAATCAAATTGTCAGTGTTAAGTCAAGATTTTTTGTTAATATGACTGTTTTTGCCTTTTTTTTTTGTCAGGATGGAGTGGGGGGAGATTATTTCAAATACAGCATTTCATAAAAATTGTATTTTCACTTCAGGAAAAGTAGCTTATCAAAATTCCAAGATCTGGAAACATTTGGCGATCTCTCTCTCTCTCTCTCTATATATATATATCTTCATTAGCATACATGCGTGTTCTGTTGTGTTGACTTTCTACTGTTATAACTATTCTTTTGTGTCAGATCTTCGTTATACTCTCAATCGGGTATCACGTGGTACCTTTGAGGGACAATGGAATTTCCTCGAGATCGAGGCAACACCAGAGTGTCTAAGATTTACCTCTCGTAAAACGCCAAGAAAATTTATATTTTGCTGCGCCACTTAGCGCTATTAGATTAGTAATATTAACAATCAAGAGGTAATCTCAGGACAGTACTTAAATGATACCTAGCAACTTTGCAGACGTGGCCAAACTCTACTTTTCTCTAGTATCCCGCATAGGTTCGTAATATTTTATAAGAGGTGCATCGGATTCCAGAAATCACAGAAAGTCTTTGTTAGAAACAAAAGCAAGGTTTATTATATATCAAAAGTAGGTACACTCAATATTATTAGCTTAATTCTCATCTTAAGGGAGTTCCTGACAGCCAGGACAGAGTTAAAATATTACAATACTACAAATATACTTATAACAGATTATGCAGTAGCTTTCTAAAGTAAGAATCATATTTATACTCTTAAATGCTTTAGTCATGTATGATTATCACAATCTTTCTAAAACTCAGTAGTTCTGTCAGACCACACAAGATAACATTCATATCTTTTACAATCTCTTTATAATTTATCAATTCCTTACTCTAAACATACTTGTAGCTTCTTGCAACATATTAACGAACTTTATCACAGCGATAGGCAGTAAGATTAAATACAACTCTCTCTAAACACTAGCAACACGATCTTATTCTATATCATTAATGTTCCCTTTTCTGCTTTATCTACGAGGCACAAATCTCTCACTCATATTCAGTGAAACACAAATAAAGTCTACTTATCTTCCCCTTTGGTTTTATATTGCATCAATGGTCTACAGGAATCTGGCCTTCTATGGACTGCTGGGCTTACTTCTTCCACGGAGATACGACTGCTGAGTCCCGCTACTGCCTTAATCGGAATCCTCCGGAATGGAGGCACTGCCACCTTTCACCACTGCAGGACGAACACTCCGAGATCCAGGAACAAAAAGCCTCCTTTCAGGGGTACGTGACACTTATATTTCCCTCTTTATTTTCTCGGCGTTTCACGCATTTCTCGATGTCCAGCTAACACTCACGTGGTCTTACGTCATGGCGTCCGGCCTTCTCCGTTATCGTATGTGCACTGATGTCACGCTGTTTGCTTGGGGCAAGCCGCACCCTCGCGTCACTGCTCCGTGACCTTTGGACTTCACTCCCCCCCCCTCATGTTGAATTTGTGCTAACATTCTATATCTATTGATACATATTATTTCATAAAACTCTGCTAACGTTTTACACCTTTCATTATTAATTTTAACTCATTTGTGAATGGTACAAAATACACACTTATTTAACCTCTCATAACAAAATATGCTTGATATATATATACATAGCAATTATTTTATACTCAGAGGCAATCACCTGTATTTATCTCCCTTTTTTATATGGAAATGCATGTTAGATTGTGATGAGATAGGAGTTCCTAAAATTCCACCTCTATCACAATCCAACATTACCAATCTTAAAAGATAAAGATTCTGACTCTTTTTTCAGCAGAGTAAATATTGCATTCTACAATGCCCTGACATCTAGTAACAAAGATATACTGGATTGGACTTTGTTAATGTGGGATTTTGTATATTATCTGGATATTTTACTGTTATCAGTACAGCTTTTAAATATTTAAGGCTTTAAAATATAGTCTTTCGTTACTATTGTTCAGTCTTTTTTCTGTTTCATATGTTAAATATTAAGTGTATAATTTGTTTTATAAGTTTTTGTTTATTTAGCAAATGTATCAGTCCAAAAATTTGTTTACATTCCATTATTCCTATTTAGGAACCGCCTCAGCTGGATGAGCAAGTAGCCATGGCAAATTATCGGTACACTGGTGCCACTATCCATGTTCACCCTTATCTGTCTTCAATGGTTAATTATGCACAGCCAATTAAATTTCAAGGCTTTGATGTAGCAGAAGGTATAGAATGAGTATATAATTTGCATTTTTTAAATTAAATATCTCCATTTTAATCTGTTTTAAAATTTCCAGCTAATCAATCCTATTGATTGATCAGCTGGAAACTTTGCATTGCTTGTCAGATTTACTTGATTAGCTTCAAATACAAACATACCTTCTTTAGAGGAAGAACAAGAAGAATTCTGCTCGTTCTGTAATCAGTTTAATATTCATTACTTCAAGCTTCATTATTTTTTCAGTAATAAAATTTGTTTCACAGAGAAATAAGTTTTATTTCACTTCTGCATTGATTTAACCTAGTATCTTTCTGGGTATACCTCCCACTGATAGACCTATATAAAGGTCTAGATCTCTAAGTGGTGATTCTTTCCATGTTTTTGCCTTCTTTATCCAAGCATCAGTATGAGGTAACTTCACAACCAATCTAGTAGAATATAGAGGCTGGTGTAGGTTTACAACAAGAATATAATTTCTTCAAGTATAGTATGGGGATATTCATTTGTTTGCAGATGATGCAAACTTGGGATGAACTATGAGAAGTAGAACAGATGTAGCCTTACAAGAAGAGTGAATGGACATGAACAGGAATGGGAATGGCAGTTCAGTGTCAAAACGTGAAATTTTAAATTTTTGGAAATAAAGAGAGGATGTAGAATTTATGCTTGTGGGGATATATTGTTGGAGGTGGAAGAAATAAGAGATCTTGAGATGATGGTGGATAAGGATCTGAAATTTAGGGGACACATTGCCAAAATTGTGAGGAACGTTACAAAGAATTCTGGGAATGATGCAAAGGACACTGACTTATAGAATTAAGGAGATTCTTGTTCCATTGTGTGTGGCCTAATCAAAGCCCTATACAATGGAACAAGAATCTCCTTAATTCTACAAGTCAGTGTCCTTTGCAGTGAACCAGGTGACCAAATCTGTGCACAGATTTGGTCACTTGGTTTTCAGAATGATGTAGAAATGTTGAAAAGGGCCCAGAGGTGACAGATTAAGGTAGTTTCTGATCTCTGTAATGTCGAATATGAGGAAAGGTTGAGAAGATAGAATTTACAGAGTCTGGTGTAGGAGAATAAGGGGTATTAGTAAGGAGTTGTTATAGGATCACTGTTGGAGAGTTTTTCATTAATTGGTTGGAGATGTGGGGAGAGATCGAGAGGTGATCCCTGGAAGGAGTATGTGAGCAAAGGTAATGAAATCTATGTTCGTATCATATGTAAGTATCACATGTAATTTAAATATGTAATCATAATTTTAATGAAAAAAAAAGTATTATTGTATGTATAAATTTATGTAATTTATCTGAGAAATAATAAAATGTTAAAAAAAAAAAATCCCAAGACTCCATGAAGTCAAAGACTCATCTAGGAGGTCACTTTTATCATACACACAGCTCATCATGCTGTGCATTCAACACATTCACATTCTCTGCAGACACCACACTCTCAGGGAATGCATTCCAATCATTCACAACTCTCCATGCTTTTTGCATGGAGAGTTGTGAATGATTGAAGCATGGAGAGTTGTGAATTGCTTTTTGCATGGAGAGTTGTGAATGATTGAAGCATGGAGAGTTGTGAATGATTGGAATGCATTCCCTGAGAGTGTGGTGTCTGCAGAGAATGTGAATGTGTTGAATGCACAGTATGATGAGCTGTGTGTATGATAAACGTGACCTCCTAGATGAGTCTTTGACTTCATGGAGTCTTAGGATTTTTTTTTTTAACATTTTATTATTTCTCATATAAATTGCATACAATAATACTTTTTTTTTCTTAAATTAAGGGGATATTAAATCCCACATAGTTTTAAAACCGAATAAGAAACTCAAAGATTGGAATCAGAGAGTTTCTCACGCTAAGTGTTCGCCAATACTTTATAGTTTACTATATTCAGCAAGAAACTCTCTGATTCCAATCTTTGAGTTTCTTATTCGGTTTTAAAACTATGTGGGATTTAATATCCCCTTAATTTAAGTAATGTTTTCATTGCCGAAATGAAGCTTATTAGCTCTTTATACTTAAGTAACTTTTTTTTTTCATTAATATTATGATTACATATACGAACATACATTTCATTATATATGATGTATACATTGATAACGTATGCATCATATGTAAAGATTATTAAAAGTATGATTATATATTGTGATTACATATATTACAACAGTTTTTTTTTTTTTTTTTTTTTTTTTTTTTTTTTTTTTTTTTTGTAACTGAAATTCATACAGATTTTTCTCTTTTTTTCTTTCTGTATAATGTATTAATAATAGTTACTGTAGTTGGTAATTTATTGTTTCTGTGTTGAATAATATTGCTTTTTTTACAGCATTTATACATTTAACAACAAGTTATATATATTTACAATTTTCATTAATGTACTTAAGTGCTGCAATTACTGCACTTAAATGTAATATATGGATTTTTTTTGATTTTTTTGTTGATCTTGGTTGAGATGTAATTTCTCAGCTTTCATCCTCGGAGCTTATTTATTAAGCTTATCTGAGGATGATACCGGTTAGTTATTATTTATTGGTTTTTTGCTGTGTTGGGAAGTAGGCTGATGTGTGATACGTCTGATTTTCACTACAGCTGTAGGTTGAGAAATTCACACACATACACAATAATTCGGAATTTCTTGACGTGTCACTGAACTGGAAAGCCTGAACTAATATATTCTGTTTCATTAAGTTCGTGTGTTTCTTGTTCATAGTATGTCCTTAAGGCTCTTTTCAGGCTATTGTAGTTTGTAAGGTTCCTGTATTCAAAATGTAATTTATTTAGCACGTCTGGGATGTAGAAGCTTCATGTGGCCTTCCTGTAGTGATTATTGTATTTATATGTGATATAATTAGTTGTCTGAGGTCTTGTTATATGGTATAACTGGTAATTAGTTTACGGAATTAACAACGCATATAAGTATATTAATTAAAGGTAACTTTAATGAATAACTTCTATATTTCGGCAATGTCACATTGCCATCTTCTATATTTCGGCAATGTGACATTGCAGAAATATAGAAGTTATTCATTAAAGTTACCTTTAATTAATATACTTATATGCATTGTTAATTCCGTAAACTAATTACCAGTTATGTCTAACCAACGTATAAGTCTTGCTACTAGTGTTATATGGTATGTATTTCCGACTGTCCTGTAGTTGTCTTCGAAGTAATGTTTTAGCAAAACTGCATAGTGACATGAGTGTTTTGCTGTCAGTATTTTATGTTCTGACATTGCAGTGTATATTAAGTCCATATTGTCTCTTTGTTCCCAAAAGATCAGTTTTATCATTTTGTATTGTAACGACATTAATCTATTTAGTTTGTAGGGTGCACTGAAAGCCTTCATTGTTATAACGTTCTTAGTAGATTTTGGCATAGTGCTTTGTATTAGTGTTTTTAGGCATGTGGAAACTATGTCTTTTAACCTGTAGAGTTTGCCAGTTATTGTTCGGAGTTTGTTTTGTAGATGATTTATGTGGCTATTCTAGTTCATATCTCCATCAAAGTAAATTCCAAGCTATTGTGTTGTTTCAAACTGAGTGATTGTAGTGGTTTTACTGTCTGTGTGTTTTTTTTATGTTGGAGAGTGGATGTTGAATGGTTATATATTTGTTATCAACTGGTCAAGTCAGTGGATTTCTGAACATCATTAATTTTGTCTTATCTGAGTTTAGGTGTATGGAGTTTTTGGTGAGCCAGTCTGTGAGCAGATTTATGTCATGCTGTATATTTGTTTGGGCTATGCTTGCATTATTATGGATGGATGCTATAGCTGTATCGTCTGCGTATTGGAAGATCTTGCCTTTGAGAGGTAGCTGATTAATATCGTGCATATAAATGTTGAATAGAGTTGGGGAGAGTACAGCTCCCTGTGGCACTCCAGAGGTAACTGGTAGCTCTCTACTTTGGTTTGACCCAATACGTGTGATATGCTTTCTATTTTGAAGGTAGTTTGTAAACCACCTGTGCAGAGACCCATCTATTCCAACATGTCTCAGCTTTTCTAATAAGGTTTGATGTGTGAGTGTGTCAGATGCTTTAGTCAAATCGATAAAGACTACCATGGCAATTTTGTTTTTGTCTACGGTGGTATTAATTATGTCCGTAAAGTCTTCCAAGAGAGATGTTGTTCCCTTATTTTTCTGAAAACCATATTGTGTTTTGGGGATAATATGAAAGTTCTCTGTATATGCTATGAGTTTCTGTAGCACGATCTGCTCCATAATTTGATTGATAATTGGTAGTGTTGCTATGGGTAATTGCTGTAATTGCTGATTAAATTTCTTTTTCCATGTTTTTATATGGGTGTGATTATGGCAGTCTTTAACATACTTAGTATCTATCCTGTTGTAAATATTTTATTTATTAATTTTAGGGATTGGGCCTAAGCTAATTGTATGTTGCTTGATTCCTTAGGTCTTATACCATCAATTCTTGGGCCTTTGTTTGGTTTGATTTGATGTATTACAGAGAGAAGTTCTACTTCTTTTATGGTTGGGAACCATAATGTCTGTTTTGATTGTGGTGCAAGTGGAGGGTCACGTTTCGTGATTGGAGGAATATTTCTGTGCAGTTCTTGGATGGAGTCTGAAAAGTATTGGTTAAAGTCATTTGCTAGTTGTTGGATAGATTTTGCATCTTTCATGAAGCTGCGTTTCATGGTTTCAGAGGTGGTAGTATTGGGAGCACAATCTAGCATCTCATTGATCAGATGCCAGGTTTGTTTCATGTTGTTTTTTAGGTTAATTTGTCTCTGTAGTAGTTTCTTTTTGCATTTCCTATTTGTGTTGTAAGGTGATTCCTTGTTATCTTATATTTGGTTTGTAAAGCTGCATTATTTGGATATCGCTTTAATTGTTTTCATAGAGCGTCCTTTCTGTGTATTTCTAGGATTAAGTTTTGTATTATCCAAGGATTTTGGGTTGTTCTTGAACGAATTCTGGCTTTCTTTATAGCTTTCTTATATATTTCCTGCAGTGTGAATTTAATGTTGTTGTACAGGATATCTGGTGATGCCATGTGTACCTAGTCGGTTTTTCTTATTTCTAGGTTGATTATTTCTTTGTCTATTATTGTTTTGTGTTGCTTTTCATATGTGAAGCATTACATGGATATTGTCTTAGTGTGCAGGTTTGGAGCCATGAAGTAATGGTCTGCTACTTTACACTTTATGACTGCTGCAACGTAACTGTTTGGTGGTGCGCGGATGTTTATATGATCTAGGCCCGAAGCAGTGATAGTATTTCCGAATATTTCTTCTCTAGTACATGATGTATTGTTGGTATTAGGTTATACATGGATAGTGTGTGTAGGTATTGTACAGTGTTGTTCTGGTTTTCATTTGGAATATTTATGTTTATGTCACCAATTATCATTAGGTATTCGATTGAGCATATTTCTTAGCATGAAAACCAGCAATTGAGTTCGTGCAAGAATTTTATAATTTTTAAGTTATAAAAAGCTTGACTTTGATGTTTGTGACTTTCTCAAGAATATCTTGCTGTCTCTGATCCATAAAAATTGATAATTTTTTTTCTGTTTTTGCTTTTCTTGCTTGGTACAACAGATTCTGATTGAATGGCATTAAATACTGAGGTAGAAAGATTGGTGTCTTGTCTCACGATATGTTTAAGTCCTTAGCAGCTGTTTTTTTTCTGTCTGCTCGCTTTTATGAGATTGTCTCTTGTGGAATTGCTTGTCAGACGAACTATGTGACTGGTGCGGGTCGTGGAAGCCTTGTTTCTTGTTCTTCCTGGGAATCCGATTTATGATCTGAATGTCATTATGCTGTAGGGGATGTCAATTGCATGGCCTAACTTTAAACTACGTCTCTGAGATTTTCTATGGATGCAGTTTCAGGAAGACCTTTTATGACAAGATCTTCTTTATGTTGTTGCTGATTTAAAAGTTCATATTGTAGTTTTAGGGAATTAGGTTCTTGACAGAATTCGGATGTCTCTTTCATCAGTTTGTATTGCTTGCCATTTAGTACGGTAATGCTGATTTTAATTTCTTTTACCATTTGCAAAACTTTGACTGTTGAATTATTATATTTAACAAAATCCTCATATTCACTCATTTTTCTTGTTATTTGTTCGTTCTGTTTATCAAAGAGTTCTTGGACAAGATCTACTAAGCTGGCTTTTATATTCGCTAAATCTTTTTCTAGTAATAAATTTATGGAATTCAAATTATAAGACTCACCTGTATTTTTTTGTCTGTTCAGTTCATCGTCTGATTCTGCCTCCTGTGTAATCGGTTGCAGCGTGGGTAGCGCCGTTTCTTTGTTCTCTCTGCAGTATAGGGACTTCCATTCATCTCATTTTGCATTGGATTTGTGTTGCCATGTTGTTTCTGAAATTCCTGAACATGTAAAGTGAATATTCTTAAGGCATTTCCTGCAGATTATATGATTTCTGTCGGACGATAAATCCTTCAGGTACTTGTTGCACTTCATGACTCACCTTTCTTCCTTTGAATCCGATTTTTTTAAAGATGGCGACGTCCTTTGTTCTTTGCTCGTTGGTGACCATGTTGGATATGGTCACCAACGAGTGCTCAAAATTTGGATTCTACTTGGCCAATTTCGGTGAATTATATATCGCTGTCTTTATCATGACAAGTAGAATTACTTTATGAGACTTTTAAATTAAAATTGGAGTTAGAACCACTTTAAAACTATAAAAAACAGGAGCATCACTGCTCCTGTTTTTTATAGTTTTAAGGCCATTCTATCGCCGTAAGGCCATTCGTATGCCTATACAGTGCCCTCTCTATAATAATAATAATAATAATAATAATAATAATATTATTATTATTATTATCGTTATTACCCAAGACCCCATGAAGTCAAAGACCCATCTAGGAGGTCCTTTTATCAAACACACACAGCTCATCATACTTTAAACACACTCAAATTCTCTGCAGACACATACTCTCAAGCAAGGCATTCCAATCATTCACAACTCTGCATGAAAAAAACCTGCTTCTCACTCCACTACTCACACCCTCCTTATACAGTTCCAGGGATGACCTCTGGTTCTCCCCTGATCTCCCAGTATTTTCTGTAGAACCTCTCCAGCATTGATCTTATAATGACCACTTAATAACTGGTAGGTCTCTAGCATATCTCCCCTCCTCCATCTCCTCCTGTCCACCAGACTCTGCAGGTTTCATCTTCTCAATCTCTCCTCATACTCGACATTCCAGAGGTTAGAAACTACCTCAGTCAGTTGCCTAGGAAACTCTCCAACATCTCTTCATGCTTCTGAAAATCATGTGACCAAATCTGGGCACAATAGTCCATGTACGGCCTAATCAAAGCCTTATACAACGGAACAAGAACCTCCCTACTTCTACATGTCAATGTCCTCTGCATCATTCCCGGAAGCCTTTGTGTTGTCTTCACAATTTTGGTATGTGTCCCCTAAATTTCAGATCCTTATCCACTATCAGCCCCAGATCTCTTATTTCCTCTACCTCCAACAATATATTCTCACCAAGCATAAATTCTGCATCCCATCTTTATTTTCCAAATTTTAAAACCTTACATTTTGCAACATTGAACTCACATCCCCATTCCTGTGCTCATTCACTCAATTTATTCAAGTCTTCTTGTAAGGCCACAACATCTTCTCTACTCTTCATGGTTCGTCCCAACTTTGCATCATCTGCAAACAACTGAATATCTCCTTCTAAATCTTCACCAATATCATTAATATACAAATTAAACAGCAATGGCCTTAAAACAGAACCCTGATGCACACCACTAGTAACTTTCCTTTTCCTGGATATTGCTCCCCCATACACAACTTGTTGATACCTATCAGATATGTACATTGTAATCAAGTGAGAATTTTTTCCACAACTATAGCTCATTCAGAGAATTTAATAAGAAAGGAAATCACCTTTATTTCTACTTGTATATGGAAAATATATGACTTATTCATTAATTTTACTTTAGTATTTTGAATCTGGCTTCCACTGATGAGACCACAATAAAGATCAGAACTACTCTTGATAGCAATCCTTCCCATTATGGAATGCTCATTCAACTTGTGAAAAGTTAACAGCTGCTGTATATAAGTAGACTAGTTGCAACTTCATGCTTATATTTGAATATAGGATTAAAACAAGAATCTAATTTCTTGTCAATTATAATATATACATTGTACCAAGCAGGAAAACATTGTCTAGTTATATATTTGGTTAACTTAGCTAGTGAATGGGGTCAAATGCAGTATCATTATTTGAAGAAAACTATGGGATAAGAAGCAAATAAATGAGTTTTCAGATGCTATATGAAGGTATAACATATGAAAACTCATTTCATCTTTAATAACACACACATGTAGGAAAGAAAAAATAGTTGCATTCAGCTCAATTTAATATATCATAATGTGTGTGTTATTAA
Source organism: Typopeltis vanoorti (assembly GCF_054136105.1). NCBI lineage: Eukaryota > Metazoa > Arthropoda > Arachnida > Uropygi > Thelyphonidae > Typopeltis > Typopeltis vanoorti. Next base: position 29,330,264 of record NC_143559.1, on the reverse strand, counting down.
AGCTATAATTGTCAGTATATCTCTCATATACTGATATAAAATCTATAATTATCACCAATGAGTTGTTTGTCTGATAGACATTTCAGATCAGTTATAATAAAATGATAAATCTGTATTCATCAGAGCATTTGGTAATCTGTGAATCTAATAGTTTGATTGATGTAAACAATTTTTAACTTGATATTGAATACATTATACAGTAATCTCACTTAATTATCTGATCTTCAAATATCTGAATTCTCAATTAATAAATATTCAAATTGGTTAGAAATCTGAACTGACTTCATGTACAGTACCTTCATTTAACATGTTCGCTGCCACGCTACTTCGGCATAGTCTGTTCCCATACGCCAAGCAATTTCACTTCTTCAAGGTCAGTATGGTAATCTCGTTGCCGGTGGTAAGTGTCATACGAGTATACTCGTAGTTGGCTTGTGCAGAGCATATACTATCTATGAGAATACACAGTTTTGATGCTAGCTCCACAAGCCAAGCATTTTCACTTCTTCAAGGTCAATACAGTAATCTCTTTGCCAGTGGTAAGCATCATACGAGTATACTCGTAGCTGGCTTGTGTAGCTGGTTTACCAACTATGAGTATACTCATGGTTGGCAGCAAATGTGTTAACCAGCCTATCAATTATCTGACTGGTAAATTGATTTTACAGTGTAATCAGATAATTGGCAGATTACTGTATATAGCATGTGACAGATATGTAATACAAGCTTTTCTAAACTTTTCTAAAAAATGAAACTAAAAAAAATTGCCTTTTTAGGAAATTTTTTTCCTAAATAATACAACTTTTTTAATATTTTCTTGGTCGCATATTGCTGATAAAGTTGATACTTTAATAAAGTTTATTAAAATAATATTTGGCATTAAAAATCTTACAACTTTGTATTTATCTCTTGATAACATGAATAACATCTATGGGAAACAGATTACTAATTTTGAAATACATGATTTATTATCTTCCCTTATCTAGAAAAAAAAACTATATGATTTATTATTTTCTTTTATCTAGAGAAAAATCTACACTTTAATATGTCCTCATTTGCTGAAAATACTGCGCTCGGTTATTTAAAATCACAGGCTATTGAATTTGTCAAGTATCCTTTATATTAGTGAATTTTATGTCATATTATTATCATGAAACAAAATTCCTTTATAATTTCTCCTTTAGTTTCTTCATTTGACAGTAAGAATCACATCATTGTTTTATTATTACTGTTGTGGTGTTAACATTCTGGCAAATTGATTTTACAATTTGAAATTAACTATATTTGAAATTGACATGCTGATGTTAATTTCAAATGTTGCTATCCTTGCATCAGAAAGTATTCATCATGAAATTTGTTCCAGTTATCATTTGGAATCTGTTGTTATTGGTTTCTTATTCCTGGTGACTGAAATAGGAGAAACTGAATTTGATAGCAATGTCCTTGTTCTGCTATACAAGAATGATCATTCTTCTTTATTATGAAGAATAAATTCTGTCATACTTCTCTTTCATCTCATTCACCAACAGAGTACTCATGAATGATTCTGACAACCTATTCCACTTATTCACTATTCTTCAGGGGAAAAAAATTTGAATTATGCCTTTGTTAACCTTGTTTTTATCCTCTTTATATATGTTTCTATCATGCTTCACCCTCACACACACACACACACACACACACACACACCTCTTAGCGATCTGTCAATCTCTCCTACCTGTTGACCAGTTAATAGATGAGGGGAAAAAAAATTAAAAAAAATAGAAACAAACCCTAAAATCAATCCTGTAAAATATTTTAAGTAGCATATATGTGTCTATTATGCTTCCTACCCCCCCACCTCTTATCGATCTGTCAACCTATCCTGCCTGTCATCCAGTTGATAGATAGGGGAAAAATAAAGAAATAAAGAAATCCTAACCCAAATCAAAAAACAACAAAAATCAACAAAATCCCCTCTAAAAAAAAATCTTGTCCACTTCACTAATTGGCATATTTGGTTTCAGTACTAATTTAAACAATGTGTACCACCACTTACAGACATCTAATTAGACTTGATCTGTAATGTTATTCCTAAATGAACCTTAACTAGAAGGTTCAACCTCAACTGTCTACCCCTCAACTCTCCTAACTCACTAACTTTTGATCCATGGGTGAAACATTGGCATATTTGGTTTCAGTACTAATTTAAACAATGTGTACCACCACTTACAGACATCTAATTAGATGTCTGTAAGTGGTGAAACATGTGCATTTATGACATCTGAGATTCCATACCTAAGGATGGCCAACCTTGAATACCTTCTTCACAGTCTGCTGTGGCTAAAAATTTTCTTGTCCCATTCAGGTATGTTTATTTGCTGCCTGTATCATTCCATATTCTGAAAACCATCTGATCTTTTTCTACTTTCTGTCTGTCTCAGCATCTAGGTCACCTACAGTCCATTCCCCAAACATCACTGTTTGGGGAATGGACTGTATTTCTTGTGGTCTTCAATGTTCATGTCAGAATAGATTCCCTTTTCTAATTCCACCAATTAAGCTGGCAGAGATTCTGAGATATTCACTGTTGGTACCAGTCTTTCACAAATTGCCCACCTGCCCAACATAATACTCAGTAATCTCTTCTTAACCAGTTCTCCTGACAAATTCAGACTAATCCAACCAGTCCTCACAACCACAACCTTATCCAAGTCTTCTTTCCTGCAGAATGCTCAAGTCACTCTCAGTTTAATATTCTTTGGCATCAGAGTAATGATATATTGATGTGATATGCCAGTCACTAGGTGGTGAATGTAAAACAATGATAGTCATGTGCACTGTGGCAAGATAAGTTAATTTTATATTTTTGTGGAATGATATTGTAGATTGAGTGTTGCTGTATGATATTTGTGATTGGAATGCAGTATTTGTCTTTATACAGTATTATTTGATGCTTTAGAACAAAATGGTGATCATTATGTAGGTCAGTGAAAAGTTAAAAAAAAAAAAAAAAGAAGAAGAAGAATATTGTGAATTTTTCGGGAATGGATACAGTGCCGTGAGTATAACATGCATGCATGGAGAGATGTTGGGGATGTTTATATGAAGAGTCTGAATAAGAGAAAGGGATGAATGTGGGTATGCAGGAAATAGACGGCAAGACTTGTTTGAATCAGAATAGGAAACATGGCATTGTAAGAAATTATGTGAAACTAATAGTGAAGAAAAGAGTGCAAATAATAAATGTGACTGACTATAAGAAAGTGTACAAGAATGACAGTGCAAAAAAGAAAATAAAGTTAACAGTAAGATGACAAGCGGAGCTGTTGGTGAAAATGCATGCATGACTGATGGTCAGATAGTAAGAGTGGATGATAGCAAAAAATTGACACAAGAGATGAAGTGGTTGCAGAGTGAAATTGAAAAGACTGTAAATATGTATGGAAGAGTGAAGACGACCTAGAGTTAATGATGTCTGAATAAAGGAGGTAAAGAAAGACTCTTGATGTCATCATATTCAATTATTAGTTGTGCAGTGAACAAGAAGATGCACAAGGTTTGTTTTCCAAGATGTAAAATAGAATGAATGAGGCATTGGATATAATAAGTAAATCAGCAAAAAAGTCGGTAAATAATGATAGTACGAACGAATGACTTGATAGGAAACAAAGAGAATGTAAGACTGAATATCAAAAGGTTGTTGAGAAAATAAAAGATAATAGTGTGATAGTAAAGGTAGTCAGTGTGTTGCATAGGTGATGAGGCAGAGAGCAAGGATTATGAATATGTTAGTAGAAATATATATATAGAGAAAGGAGTGCAGTTTGTAAATGTGTGTGAGTAATCTAGAGGCTACTGCAGGAAGGGAAAGTAATGAGTTCAGATAATGGATCTGAGAAAGTAAAAATGTGATGTGGAAGAGCAGAAAAGTAAGGAAAGTGAATAGCATCAGTGTAGAGAATGAGCAAACAAGTGTGCAAAGCAGACAAGGAAATGACAGGGGAGCACAGCATGAGAAAGGTCATTGCCCAAAGAGGAAGTAAATGTGTGATTAGACAAGAAATGAATGGGACGGCCTGGTATGTATGTGAGGGAAACAGTTGTGTTTGAAGATGGTACTACTGGGATGGATAATGAGAGAGAGAGGAATGGCTCAAGGAGGATGTGAAGAAATCAAATGTAATTAAGTGGTATCAGTGAAACATTTTATACATAAAGAAATGAAATGTTTGGATACCCAGTTGCTAAAAGTATCAGAAACAAGAGGAACAAAATTGTTCAGCATCAGCATAATCACAAGGTGAAGCTACAACAAAAGCCTCTGTAGCACAGTCAATATAGATGAAGCCCCTTTGGTCGGAAAGACCATGGGTTCGATTCCCATCAGTGATGTGAAGAAGCTTTATCTTAATTATCTTTATCTCTTTCAATGAAAGGTGAGTTGGCAGGTCTCATATGGAGGTAGGGAGTTTTTTCACCTGGAAACTCGGGTTTTTCATTCCCCAGAACAGGCAAAGCGGCCCAATGAACACACATCTACAGACATAGTAGGATACCCCGAGAGGCATAGGACTAACCATCTCATCTTTGAGTTGCGGTTCTGAAGTCCAAAAATAGATGGAAGGTCATGGGCGATTAAGTGCCTGTTAGGACCACTGATGGATGATGGAAGCTACAACAAAGAATGCTAACCTGAATGTTTAAAGAGCTGAACCACTTTCTGGATACCACCTAAGTGGTTGCAATAAAATATGATTGCAATTAATCCCAAATTTAAAATTGAGTGATTTGAAATCAATTTAAATTTAATTAAATAATGAAATGACACAGTATTCTGTCAAATTAAAATTTCAAATTTAAAAAAATAATAAAAATAAAAGAAATATCATAATAATTAAAATAAGAAATTCCTTGCATAAGAGAGGTTCTAAGGCTGCAGTAACACATTATAGACCAATCAGTATCTCAGGAGTGGTGGTAAAAGTACTGGAAAAATTGGTCAAAAAAAGAATTCATGAATGGGTGGATAAGAATATGAGACTCTATGAGGGGACAACATGGCTTTGTGAAGGGTTGGTCATCCCTTAGTAATAATTTACTAAATGTTTAATAGAGTGACAGTTGAGTTGGATAAATGTAATAGCTACATGATGATTCTGCTGGATTTTGCAAAGGCATTTGACATGGAACTCTGTTACGCAAATTAGAACAAACAGGGATGGATATCAAATTGATTATGTGGATTGGTCGATTGGTAGAGCCTCTGCTACTAATGGCTCAGTTAAGTAAGTTTGAGCGCGGTTAGTAGTTGGAAGGGGACCAATCGTTCGATGCTGTTGGCACACTCTCCCTCGATGAGTCTTTGGACTCCCTGGAGGTGTCAAATCATAATAATAATAAGAAGTAGAAGGTGGCTGCTGGATATATATCAGAAAGTAGTATATAGAGGAGCAGAATCCAGACAAAAGCTGGTGTCTAGTGGTGTGCTGAAAGGTTCAGTGCTAGGACTATTACTGTTTCATTTGAACATAAATAATATAGGAAATAACATGAAAGAAAATATTCAATCAGTTGCTTGCTCATGATGCAAAATTAGGTAGAGTAATAGTTAGGCAAGGTACCATGGAGAGCTTGCAGGATGATTTAAATAGTCTGTCACATTGCAAATTGCAGTAACAATTGCAATGCAAAAGATAATGGTATCAGTTGAATGTAGAGAAATGTAAAGTTACGCATTTTAGGATAAACAGATTATAAGCTGTGTACCACATTGATGGGACAGGAAATAGATGAAGCTAGGGATTTTAGGGATGGTGGTAGAGAGAGAGAGTTGAGGTTTAAAGGACATATTTCTAAGGTTGCTAAGGTATCTCATAAGATTACTTGGCTATTTAAGAACACACTGACAAGTAGAGATAAGGAAGTTGTTATTTCTCTTTATAAGGCCTTGATACATTCACATATGGATTACTGTTCTGAGGTCTGGTCTCCTGAGTTTCTTTGAATGAGGAAGTGGTGGAGAGAATTCAAAGGTCACCATCAAAATGGTGAATGATCTGTGGAACATTCCCAATAAAGTTATATATATATTGAGGGTATGTGGACTGCAGAATTTGATAGGCAAAAAGCAAGGAATATGATAGAAACATTTAACTTATTTTTAGTTGGCCGAGTGGTTAGCGTATCCACTCTCTAGCCAAAAGGCTGCGGGTTGAATCCCACTGTGGGCATGGATGTTTGTGCTCTTTGAAAATACTAGTGGTGGTGGTCGGCGGTAGATGCTGTTAGTGGAGATGAAGAAAGTAGTAGTAGTTGGTGGATTGAGTGGTGGAGAGTTGTAGAATAGGTGTTCTTGTTGAGAGGCTTATACGCTGGTTAGACATGATAACTAATATTTAAGGAATTGACAGCATATACTGGAAATATAGATTAAATAAACTTTAATATACACTTTCCGATATTTCGGCGAACGTCACGTTGCCATCTTCTTGGGAACTTACTAAAAAGACACGTGCACACAAGTACTAATAACAGCAAATGAGACTGAAGCTAGCGTTTTCCTAAAGTCCTGATGGTGCCCCCTGGCGGGCTATATTGGTAGTTCTTGGCCTTTGGGCTGAAGTTCTTCTGATAAAAGTTTCCCAAATTTGGGGCAGTTTCATGCATCCAAATTTGTTGAGGTTTGGCATGTTCCTAAGGGCCGAGGCTGATTCCATGAATAGTCTTTCATACTTGAACTTGCTGCGGTGTATTACTGTGGCTTTCTTCCATCTTATTCTGTAGCGGGTATCCAGAGCGTGGTCTGCAAGCCCAGAGTGGCTGTACCCGTGAAATCGGATGTAATCCTTGTGTTCTGAGATTCTGATATTTGCTGTCCTGCCTGTTTGGCCAAAGTAGGACAGTTTACAGCTGCAAGGGACCTGGTATACACCAAGTAGGTCTAAGGGAAGTGGTTGGTCTTTGGTGGAGCGGATAAGGGATGCCAGTTTTCTGTATGGTTTGTAACAAGTGGTCAAGTAATGTTTTTTTAAGATTTTATTGATTTTTTCCGAGGTGCCTCTGATGTAGGGAATAGTGATGGATTTAGAGTTATCTTTTTTGTGAAGGGGAGGGGGTGGTGGGTTGTGGATAACTGGGTTAAGTATTTTTTGGAGGGGGTAGCCGTTGGCTGAGAAAGTGTCACGGATGTGATTTAGTTCAGTGGTTAGGGCTTGATCATTAGAACAGATTATTTTTGCCCTGTTGAATAATGTTTTAATAACTCCATATTGTTGTGAGGGGGGGTGGTGGGATTGTTGGTGAATGTATCTGCCTGTATGGGTGGGTTTTCTATAAACTGAGAAAACCAAGGTTCCATCAGGTTGGCGGGTGACTAGTGTGTCTAGGAAGGGGAGGTTATTGTTTTCCTCTTTTTCCAGGGTGAATTTGATTCTAGGGTGTTGGTTGTTCAAGTGTGTTAGGAAGGAGAGGAGTGAATCCGGGCCATGTGGCCAAATAGCGAAAACATCATCAACGTATCGAAGCCATATGGTAGGTTTTTGTGGGGCTGAGTTTAAGGCTTTCTCTTCAAACATCTCCATGAAGAAGTTGGCCAAGGGTGGGGAAAGTGGTGAACCCATGGCTGTCCCCTCTATCTGTTTGTAGAATTTTTCCTGCCAAACGAAATAGCCTGAGTTCATTGTAAACTGAAATAGTGCTGAAATATCGGGAGGAAATTTAGCTTGGATTAGCTCTAAGGTTTCTTTGAGGGGGACATTCGTGAATCGGGAGGAGACATCAAAACTGACCATTATGTCATTATGTTGGAGTGTAATGTTTTCTATACTGGTTTTGAAGTGGGCTGAGTTTTTTATGTGTGATGGTGTATTGCCAGTATAGTGTGAGAGCGCTTTGGCTAAATGCTTAGCTAGTTTGTAAGTGGGGGAATCAATGCCATCCACTATGGGACGTAATGGCACATTTTCTTTGTGTATTTTTGGGAGCCCATATATGCGGGAGGGTCTAGAGTTGTAGGGTTTTAGTCTGTTGGTAATCTCCACAGGCCAAGAAGTGACCTTCTTAAGGAGCCTATGGAGTTTTCTAATTTGTGAGTTGGTAGGATTGTAATCAATGGGGAGGTAAGTGGAACGATCTAATAATAAAGCCTTGAGCTTACCTGTGTAGTCTTTAAGATTGAGTATCACAGTGGCGTTCCCCTTATCCGCTTTGGTGATCACTATTTTTTTGTTTCTCTTCAATTCCTGTAGTGCCTTGTATTCATTAGTGGATATGTTGGATTTTGGAGGTTTTGCTTTATTGAGAACACAGGCTACCCGCCTACTCTGGCTACTCTGGATACCCGCCACAGAATAAGATGGAAGAAAGCCACAGTAATACACCGCAGCAAGTTCAAGTATGAAAGACTATTCATGGAATCAGCCTCGGCCCTTAGGAACATGCCAAACCTCAACAAATTTGGATGCATGAAACTGCCCCAAATTTGGGAAACTTTTATCAGAAGAACTTCAGCCCAAAGGTCAAGAACTACCAATATAGCCTGCCAGGGGGCACCATCAGGACTTTAGGAAAACGCTAGCTTCAGTCTCATTTGCTGTTATTAGTACTTGTGTGCACGTGTCTTTTTAGTAAGTTCCCAAGAAGATGGCAACGTGACGTTCGCCGAAATATCGGAAAGTGTATATTAAAGTTTATTTAATCTATATTTTCAGTATACGCTGTCAATTCCTTAAATATTAGTTATCATGTAGAATAGGTGCCCTCCCTCGATGAGTCTTTGGACCTCCTGGAGGTGACAAATAATAATAATAATAATAATAAAAATTACTTAAAGATTTTATAGGATTCATGCAGGGGAAATGTTTCAGCACTTGGCTAGAGGGATGGGGGGGGGGGAAGCAGAACAAGAGATCATCCCTGGAAGTTAAGTAAAAGTGTGGTTTGTAGGAGCATGAGAACTATATTTTTCACATGGAGAATTATGAATGAATGGAAGGAGTTACTAGAGTCATTTGTTAGCACTTTGCCTGTTAATGGGTTGAAGGAGAGGTATGATAGATTATGTAGATAGTTTGGATCTCCCACAACGAGTCTTTGGACTCCATGGAGATGCTCAAACAATAATAATAATAATAATTAGAATGGGGAAGAAACACTATTACTTGCCATTTATGAGGATGGGACTCGATCAAATCTTAGCAATAGAGAGACAGTCATTCTGATTTAAATTTGGGTGGTATAGAAGTCTTTGAGCATGCTCTTTAAATAACCACTCAAACCTAACCCTGCACCCATTTAAAAGGCAAGTATTGGACCATAGGATATCGTGGTCACTGTCCACTTCAAGCTGAGTAAGTCCTGATAGTTCAGGTTTATTGTCAATATAGGATTTCTGCTCTTGTAGTCGTTTTTCAAAAGAATGTCCTGTTTCTCCAAAGTAAAAGTGGAGGCACTCACATTAAACTTGGTAAACACCAGGGAGGTGTCGGGGGGGGGGGTATCTTTCATTGATGGTAACGAAGAGGAGAGTCTTTTGATAGGGGAAAAAGTAGGAACTAAATTATTATTATTATTATTATTATGGCCTCCATGGAGTCAAAAGACTCATCATGGGAGGTCCTTCCTAGGAAACACAGTCTATCATACCACTACTTGAACTCATTGACCATTCTTACTCTCACCACTCTATCAGGCAATGCATTCCACCCTCCATGCAAAGAAACCACTTCTCACCCTCTTGCTCACAGCTTCCTTTTGCAACTTCCAGGTCCCTTGACATCGCTCCTTCCTGCTGTTCCAACAAGCGAAAGAACTCTCCAGTGTCAACCCTGTAACTACCTCTGAACAGTTTAAAAGTCTCAGTCATATCCCCTGTCCTTCTATCTACCAAACTCTGCAGTCCACATTCCCTCAGCCGATCCTCATAACTAACATTGTACAGTCCTGAAACCATTTTTATTATCTGCTTCTTCACCATTTTCACAGATAATTTATACACTTCAAATCCTGGGGGCCAAATTTGAGAACAGTAGTCTAAGTGTGGTCTGATCAGGGTCTTATACAATGGTATGATAACTCTTTTATCTCCGCAGATCAGCATCCTTCTCAGTATTGCAGCATTCCTCTGGATTACCTTCCCTGTCTTTGCAATATGTTCCCTGAATTTCAGTTTTTCTATCATTCATCATCCCCATATCTCTTGTCTCCCCTACTTCCTCAAGTACAGCTCCTCCAATCAAGTATGCAGCCTCTCATTGATGTATCCCAAACTTCAAGACTTTACATTTTGCTGCATTAAACCGACTTCCCCTATTCATTTGCCCATCTATCTAGTTTATTAAAATCCTCTTGCAGGGCTGCCACATCTGCACTATTACTAATAACCCTTCCCAGATTCACATCATCTGCACACAACTGAATATCCCCCTGGAATCCATTGACAATGTCATTGATATGAAGGTTAAACAGTAGAGGTCCCAGTACTGAGCCCTCTAGGACCCCACTTGTAACCTTCTGCCTCCTTGATATTGCTCCACTATACACAACTCTCTGATACCTATCAGGCAGCCAATCCTGAATCCAGTTGACTAACCCAACATCTAAACCCATGTGCTGCAACGTAAATATCAGCTTATTATGTGGCACCCTGCCTAATTCCTTTGCAAAATTCAAAAAAATGGCAGTATATGCCTTTTCTTCACCAACTGCTCTTGTCACTTTATTATAAAGGCAATCATATTACCAAAGGAAGAGTGCCCCTTAACAAATCCATGTTGACTCTCACAGATAACATTATCCTCATATGCCCAGTGCTGTATATGGTCCCTCACTAATTTCTCCATGATCTTTACAACTACTGATGAAACACAAACTGGCCTATAGTTAGACACATCCAATCTGCTACTGCCCTTATGCAATGGCACTATCTTTCCTTCCTTCCATTCCTTGGGTACCTTTCCCATAGCCAGACTTTCATTGAAAAGCCAGGTTAATGGAGCTGTCAGTTCTTTAGCACATTCTCTCAAAGCCCGTGGTGAAATACCATCCAGTCCCACTTCTTTACTGACATCCAAGGTACTCAGTATTTCGAACACACTCTCCTCCTGCACCTCTCAACCTGGAACATGCCTTCTCTCTCTAGTATTAAAACTTACTTCTTCAGGATGAAATACTCCAATAAAGTGTTCATTGAACAACTCCACTATGTCCTCTACGTCAGTCACTCTATTCCCATTTTTATCCCACAATATCATTCTTCCGCAATCAAATTCTCCTACTGGCCACATAGCTAAAAAATTCTGTAGGATTATCTTTTGGATCTTAGTGCCAGTCTCTTCTCATATTCCAGTTTTGCCTTCCTTACCATCTTAGTTACTCTCCTGGTCTGAGTCATATTCTTCGTGCATCTGCTCTCCACCCATCTTATATCTCTTCCATAACCTCTTTTTCGTCTGCAGTTTTTGTTTGATATTGTTTGTCATCCACTTTACACGAAATTGTGTCCTCCTCTTCACTCGTGTAATACAGCTTACTATTGCTGCTAACAAATATTCCTTCACAATTTCCCACTCACTAATGACAGGGACTTGCAGAACAGGCTCAGAGTTTTTTGGTGATAGGCTTGTAAGAGTCCAAGATGCTTTTAAACTTCATTGAAGGGAACCATTCTGTTTTAAGATATATTGGATAATGCTCAATTCTTGTTGGAGAACTTGGGAATTGGAGCATATAACGTGCCCTGTTGAGCAAAGATTTGAAGATGCCAATTTTTTGAGATGGATCATGTGCTGAATCTTGCTGTATGTAGTGGCCTGTGAAGGTAGGTTTACAGTGAATAGAAGTAGCAAGTATTTCAGAAGGGTTATGGGAAAGGAGGATGTTCAGGAAGGCAAATTGTACATCCTTTTCTTTTTCCATAGTGAAGTTGATGCATGGGTGTAGGCTATTGATTTTGGTTAAAAAGGTAAATAGAGATTCTTCTGAGTCTGGCCAGATGGCAAACATGTCATCTACATGTGAACCCAAAAGGAAAGTTGGAGTTGTGTTGAAGAGAAAAGGAATTCTTCAAGGTTCTCTAAGTAGAAATTAGCAAGTAAAGGTGACAAGGGACTTCCAATAGCAGTTCTTTCAATCCGTTTGTAAATTGTGATTACTTGTGATTATGCTGATGTGTAGATGATGATCAATTAGTTTCTGGTCAAAATCTTTGCAGTACTAAAATTATTATATTCTTGTGAATATATGTGGCTAATAAATGTTAGAATGGCACAAGTTACATTAAAAAAAATCAAATAAAATTATTGCATGGATTGACTGTGTTCATCCAAAAATTGTTAGAATTATTGAGACATGCTTGGATGAAGATAACATCATAACATTAATAGTGATGGTGAGGTATGATGTTTTTTGTTAAGATAGAAAGGGTGAAAGAGGAGTTGGAGTGATATTTATGACGGAAAAGGAATTATGTCCATACAAGGTAGAGATGCAAGAGAGAAATAGTGAAAGTGGTTTAGAGGCAGTTTGGTGTGAAGGAGATAGAGGTGTATTTAAGGAAATGCTTAGTTGGGTGTTGCTATAGACCTGGTAATGTCGAGGATAGTGACCATGAAATATATAAGCAAATTAGCCAAGCAAATAGGAAAAGGGTGATCATTATGGATAATTTAATTGTGGCAATATAGATTGGAATGAAGATATAGCAACCGGAAGTAAAAAAAAAAAAAAATGAATTTTTCAAGTTTTTGAGGGATGCCAGTTCAGTGTTGTGAAATGTAAGGTTTTAAAATTTTTTGAAACCAAAAATAAGATGTAGAATTTACTCTTGGTGGGGATATATTGTTGGAGGTGGAGGAAATAATAGATCTTGGGGTGATGGTGGATAAGGCTCTAAAATTTAGAAGACATATTGCCAAAATTTTAATAACAACACAATTAATTCTGGCAATGATGCAAAGGACACTGACCTGTATAAGTAAGGAGATTCTGGTTCCATTGTATAAGGCCTTGATTAGACCACACATGGACCACAGTGCACAGATTTGGTCACTGGTTTTCAAAAGGATCAGAAGATGTAGGAAAGGTCCAGAGACAATTGACTAAGTTAATTTCCAGTTTCTGGAATGTTGAGTATGAAGAAAGATTGAGAAAATGCAAATTGCAAAGTCTATTGGATAGAAGGAAGAGGGGGGTGATATGGTAGAGACATATAGGTTGGTGAGGGGTTGTTATGAGATTAATGTTGAAGAGGTTCTTCAGTAATTGGTTGTAGATGCAGGGAAAGATCAAGAGGTGATCCCTGGAAGCTATATAAGGAGGGCGTGAGCAAGGGAGAAGCATGTTTTTTGCATGGAGAGTTGTGAGTGATTGGAATGCATTGTCTGAGAGTGTGATATCTGCAGAGAATTTGAATGTATTTAAGGCAGTGTATGAACTGTGTGTATGACAAAGGGACTTTCTGTGATGAGTCTTTGACTCCACAGGAGTCTTAATATAATAATAAGTTGGTAAGGGATTCCTATCAGATTAACATTGAAGATTAACTTTTTATACAATAATGGGAGATTTGGGGGGGGGGGGAATAAGAGGCCATTCCTAGAAGATGTATAAGGATCGTGTAACAAAATAGTGAAAAGTGGTGTAGACAGACGTGTGTTCGTCGTACATGTTGTTTATTTTTTAACGGTATATATTAGAACACAGAATAATAAGTAAATAATCATTTATCAACTTATTGCTGATATTTCGCTGGTTTTATAACCAGCATCTTCAGAGCAAAAAAACACAGTTTGTCACAATATGCGAGCCTATAACAACATGGTGTAATCAAGGGACTAGTTAAACAAAATTGTAGCAGCAACACAAAGACTAAAGTCCTGATTTGACTCCACATGAGTCTTAATATAATAATAAGTTGGTAAGGGGTTCCTATCAGATTAACATTGAAGCAGCTGAACAGGTTAGCCTTCTTAAAAAGGTGCCGAGACACCAACTTAATACCAAACTGTGTAAAAATCAAAAACAAGTTCCACTCGGCCAAAGCCCAACGCATTTATAAACGAGTGAGTGTAGCTCTATTATGAGAATGGATTAACGGCACTCGTCTGGAATTAGCAAAATCAAATTCAACCATCAACGCACCACGTGAATTACTATATAATATTCTGAATACGGAACTATGGGAGATCCTAGACAACATCACTGACGCAACGACTAAAAAAGAATTCAACATAGTCAAAAACCGGCACAAAAATAAGTTTGAAAATCTCCAACAATGCAGCGCTATACAATGACCGCAATTACAACAAGATCGGGTCATCGTGAATTTATCATCACTCACCTTAAGCAAAGAAGCCGCTAGTGCTTTAAGTTGAGGGCACAATTTTGCCATGACTCCGAAACAAGTTCCAAAAGCCAAAATAATGGCGTTCATCAAACGGGGAATATACAACCTGCCTCCAACAATAGCCAATAACATACGTTTAGATGTGGCCAACATCCTAATCAAGTCTAAGCCTCCCAAAAATAATATCCCTCATAAGGAAATCATTGCTGTAAAAGAGCTACATAACAAAAGCAGACAAAGGGAATGCAACCATAGTGATGGACAAAGCAGAATATGAAAACAAAATGCGCACACTTTTACATGAATTAGCAAAATCAAATTCAACCATCAACGCACTACGTGAATTACTATATAATATTCTGAATACGGAACTATGGGAGATCCTAGACAACATCACTGACGCAACGACTAAAAAAGAATTCAACATAGTCAAAAACCGGCACAAAAATAAGTTTGAAAATCTCCAACAATGCAGCACTATACAATGACTGCAATTACAAGATCGGGTCGTCGTGAATTTATCATCGCTCACCTTAAGCAAAGAAGCCGCTAGTGCTTTAAGTTGAGGGCACAATTTTGCCATGACTCCGAAACAAGTTCCAAAAGCCAAAATAATGGCGTTCATCAAACGGGGAATATACAACCTGCCTCCAACAATAGCCAATAACATACGTTTAGATGTGGCCAACATCCTAATCAAGTCTAAGCCTCCCAAAAATAATATCCCTCATAAGGAAATCATTGCTGTAAAAGAGCTACATAACAAAAGCAGACAAAGGGAATGCAACCATAGTGATGGACAAAGCAGAATATGAAAACAAAATGCGCACACTTTTACATGAATTAGCAAAATCAAATTCAACCATCAACGCACTACGTGAATTACTATATAATATTCTGAATACGGAACTATGGGAGATCCTAGACAACATCACTGACGCAACGACTAAAAAAGAATTCAACATAGTCAAAAACCGGCACAAAAATAAGTTTGAAAATCTCCAACAATGCAGCACTATACAATGACTGCAATTACAAGATCGGGTCGTCGTGAATTTATCATCGCTCACCTTAAGCAAAGAAGCCGCTAGTGCTTTAAGTTGAGGGCACAATTTTGCCATGACTCCGAAACAAGTTCCAAAAGCCAAAATAATGGCGTTCATCAAACGGGGAATATACAACCTGCCTCCAACAATAGCCAGTAACATACGTTTAGATGTGGCCAACATCCTAATCAAGTCTAAGCCTCCCAAAAATAATATCCCTCATAAGGAAATCATTGCTGTAAAAGAGCTATATAACAAAAGCAGACAAAGGGAATGCAACCATGGTGATGGACACAGCAGAATACGAAAACAAAATGCGCACACTTTTACACGATCATTCAACATACAAAATTATAGATCGCAATCCCACCAACACATAAAAGAATAAAGTACATAAATTATTGAAAAAAGTCACTTCCTGGCCCAAAGACACAGTAAACAAACTCAAGCCCTTCCATGTTAAAACACCTAGGATTTATGGAGCACCAAAAATTCACAAACAAGGTACACCCTTGTTTGTGAATTTTTTACACCCTATTGTGGATAGTATAAATAGTCCCACATATAAACTGGCTGGACATTTAGCTAAGCTACTAGCCACTCTAACAAACAATTCTCCCTCCTTTGTCAAAAATTCAGCCCACCTAAAAAGCATCTTACAACACCATACCGTAAAAAACTCGGACTTAATGGTAAGCTTTGATATCACCTCACTATTCACAAATGTACCACTAATAGAAACCCTCAATCTACTGAAGTCATGCTTCCCCCCCAGATATATTTGAACTATTCAAATTCACAATACATGCAGGATATTTCACGTGGAAAGGGAAAATATACAAACAAATAGATGGGACAGTCATGCCCCCCCCCCCTTAGCCAACTTCTACATAGAACACCTGGAAAAACTAGCTATCAATACAGCCACTCTCAAACCAACACTTTGGCTACACTATGTTGACGACGTGCTTGCTATTTGGCCACATGGCCCAGAGACATTGGAAACATTCTTAGCATATTTAAATAGCCAACATCCAAAAATCCACTTTACAATGGAACTGGAAGCTAATAACTGTCTGCCCTTCCTGGACACACTTATCACACGTCTTCCAGATGGTTCCTTATCATTTTCAGTTTTTAGAAAATCCACACCACACATACAGGGAGATATTTACACAGACAATCACACCATCACCCTTCTCAACAGTATGCCATTTTAAAAATGCTAACCCACAGAGTGAGAGCAATCTGTTCCAATGCCAATGACAATGCTCTTGCTGCTGAACTGGCTCACTTATGCCACACCTTCTTGGCCAATGGCTATAATCACCATAAGATAAACAAAATGCTAAATGCTCCTAAGAAATCCCTCCCACTATCCACCACAGAGAACTACAACAAAACAGTCACCATCCCATACATCAAAGGCACATCCGAAAAGATTTCTAGAATTCTTATCATTTCAAATTAGCAACCCTTATCCGTTCACCCAAGGACAGCATTCCTCCTTTATCACATCCAGGAGTCTACGAAGTACTCTGCTCATGTAATCAAGCCTACTGCAGTCAAATAGGAAGAACTGTGAACATCCGCATCAGTGAACATAAAAGATACATCTGGCATTATCACTATGGCAAGTCGGGCCTGGCAAACCATGCTTTGGATACCCCTGCACACATGCACACAGGATCAACTGGAAGAACACAAAAGTACTGCACAGAAGCTCTTAAAAGTCGGAGAGATTGTTCTTAGAGGCAATAGAAGCCCTGAAACACACTCCAAATCTCAACAAATATGGCAGTATACATTTTCCTAAAATCTGGGAGACAGCCATCTTAAGAAAAAACTAGTACTGGTTTTTTTTCTCTGTTTAGGACTCTAGTCTTGTGTGATAGCTGCAATATTTTTTTTTTTCAGATAGAGGGCACCAAAATCAGGACTTTAGTCTTTGTGTTGCTGCTACAATTTTGTTTAACTAGTCCGTTGATTACACCATGTTGTTATAGTCTCGCGTATTGTGACAAACTGTGTTTTTGTGGTCTGAAGATGCTGGTTATAACACCAGCGAAATATCAGCAATAAGTTAATAAATAATTATTTACATATTATTCTGTGTTCTAATATATACTGTTAAAAAATAAACAACAAGTGAAAAGTGGTGTTTGCATGGAAAGTGGTGAATGATTGGAATCTATTGCCTGTAGGGAATGTGATGAATGATTGGAATCTATTGCCCGTAGAGAATGTGATTGTATTAAAGGCATGGTATGAAGAGTTGTGTGTATTTAAAAAAAGTACCTCCCATGATGATTTTTTAACTCCATGAAGATCTGAGGATAATAATTATATGAGATGACCTCTGTGATTTCTACTCATTTTTTACTTGAAAAGAATTGTCCATATTTCAGATGGCTGAATGACCAAAATCCCAGCATCACACTCATCCTGAAATTCTGCATGCAGCAGCTGAAAAAAAGACCATTGTCCTAATTGACACAGCCATTGACACAGCTTTTGATCAGCTGTGTTTTGAATTTCCATCAATATATTGGTAAAAAACTGATTCCGGTTAGTTCTGAATGAAATGTTTTGTCATTGTTGATTTATTCTGCTTTCATAATTAATGGACATTTTTTTTTTCTGTGGCCATAATTCTTTGTGTTTAATTCTTCTGATACTCCAGTTATCAATTTTGTTTCAAGGCAGTAATCTACTTCATTAACATGCCCAGATTTACAGCCATGAATACTACTTATGATAATACATGGAAGAGATAGTTCCTCACCACATGTCATAATACCCCTAGTTAACCATGAGTCATATCATGGTAGTCAACCTCCTAGATAGGAGATGGTAGTGGAATGGAATGGGAGTATTGTTTTACTAGACTGCTCTTGATCTTTTTCTCTTTACCTTGTTTTAACCTGTTTAAATTGCTAACATCTACTTGAAGTTTGTTTATTTTTTATTCTAAACATAATTTCCATTTTGGGGAAATATAACCAAGTTCTCTTATCACTACAACTTCAGCACTGTACATTAGCTAATTGTTTCTCCATCTGGTTTTGTAAGAATTGTTTCTATTACCAAGTTGATGTTGTTCAATATATTACAGCTGTATCTTGTCTTCAGCTTTGTTTTGGTTTCAGTCATCACTGTCTTTCTCTGGTATTCTGCATTTATTCCACAATCATGCATATCAGTTTTTATTATGTAGCATTTAAGTGATCCTGCTGGTTATTATTTGGATTATCTTTATTCAAGAAATTTACCTGAACTGTTTTTCAATAGGCCTTGCAGCTGCCTCAAATTCTTACTGGGATTCCATGACATTATTATTATTATTATTGATTATTTATTATTATTATTATTATTGAGGTATATTCATGGAGTCAGAAAACTTGTTGCAGAAGATCTGTTATTTATGCACTAGTCATTGCTCACACAATACCTATCATACCTCTCCTTAAACTCATGTACTGACATAGCACTCACAGCTCCCTCTGGCAACCCATTCTGCCCTTTCACCTCCAAGCAAAAAATCCAATCCTTAATACCCTTACACAATTTTCATGGGTTCTCTCCCTTCCTGCCATGTACTGAAAAAAAGTCTTTAATGTCAATCCTATAAAACCCCTTTAATAACTTTTATGCTTGATTCTATCTCTTCATTTTCACCTCTCAGCTGTTTTTAAATCCCAGACTGCCAATCTATTCTCATAGGTAGCATTCCATAGACCTACCATAATCTTTGTCACTTCCACCACTTTTTCATCCCCGTGGAATCTGGGAGTCTAGATCTGTATGCAGTAGTCAAGATGTGGTGGCCTTATTAAAGGCTTATATAGGGGAACAATAGCCTCTCTATCCTTGCTTATTAGTGTGTTCTTTAACACTTTCGCTGCCAACTACGAGTATACTCGTAGGACGTTTACCTCCGGTAACGAGATTATCGTACTGAATTTGAAGAAGTAAAACTGCTCGGCGTAGGGGAACAGACCATGCCAAAGTAGCGTGGCAGCGAACGTGTTAACAATCTTGTAATCTCATGTACTGTTTTAGTTACCAGTTGCCTTCGCAGTATGCCTTCTAAGCTTCAACTCGGGGAAGGAGTGTCCTAGGTTCGATTCCTGTCGGTGACATGAGGAGCTTAAGGATCTTCCTCAGCCATAGCCAAGTTAGCCAGTCTTGGGTGTGGACAGCAGGGTTTTTCCCACCAGTTTATCTGGAGTGTTTCATCCCGCAAGCAGGCAAAGAGGCCACGTGAACACACACGGATCTACAGTCATAATTGTCCTTCAAATCATTTTCTTTATCATTGTTGTACAAGTTAAATAACAGAGATCAAGTACTGAGCCTTGTAGTGTATCACTAGTCACTTGCCTTCTCCTAGGCTCAACTTTCTATAAACCACTCTCTGATATCTGTCCATCAGCCACCCCTCTCACCCAGATCACCAGCTTCATATCCATTCCCATCTGCTCCAATTTATGCAACAAAGTTTTATGTGGTATCCTGTTGAATGCCTTTGCAAATTCCAGTAGTATCACTGAATAGCCATTTCCCTTATCCAATTGCATTGTCACTTGGTTATAAAATGTAAGCATTGACTAAGGCAAAACCTACTGTTCACAAAACCATGTTGTCCCTTATAAAATATCGTAGTCCTATCCACCCAATCCTGAATGTCATATTTTACCAATTTTTCCAATACCTTAGCCACCATTCCTGAGATGCTGATGGGCCTCTAATTTGGTGCTTCTATATTGAAGTCCCCATTATGCAGTGGCACTATTTTGTCCTCTTTCCACTCCAATGCCTCCTTTCCAGTACTGAGGTTTAATGTCATATTCAAATAATGCTACAGATTTCCTGGAGTATGATATATTTGTTGAATATATTAATTTAAATAGTTCAAAATGCAAGGAAACGTTTGTTATAGACTGTGATATTATTCTGGAACTTTGCTTTCTCATTTGAAGAGTGTTCTAGTATTTATTTTGTTAATCATTTTTCCCCAATTGTTTAAATTGAACAATGATGTGAGAATGAAAGCTAATATTATTTTTACTTGCATGTATATTTGTGCACGTAAGTTTACTGATTTTCTCTGTATATAATTGCTCTGCATAATTGATAATTCTTTGAAAAAAACTGGTGTAACACATAAGGGAAATTGTTTAAAACTTGTATATATTTCACTTAAAGTAACATGGGCATCGTTCAGGGAGAAATCAAAAGTATTGGCAACAACTTTCAAAATATAAACACAAGAATGAGTCAAACAACATGAATATACTTCTCATGTCTTCGGTGCAGCTGAGTGAAAAGGAGAATACTTTTGAAATTCCAGGGAACTAGGTATAGTTATTTCCAAATTAAAAAAAAAAAAAAATTATTATGAACAATTTATGGCAATTACTTCCTAAAATTTGGAGATGCAGTCTGTCCAATTGCTATTAGGGCGATGATGTAGGGGGTTTTGCACATTTCAAGGAAAAGTGAATTTCCTTGAATTGAATTCAATCTACGTAGTACAAAATCTTTGTTTGATACCAGTGAAGTCTGTCTAGTATTGATGGCATGAGAAGCAAGGCCTGAACCCTTTGATTCTAGAGATCTTATGTATTCTTGGTGTTCTTGGATTCTGATCTTAGCAGAACAGCCAATCTGTCAAAAGTAGCAAAGTTTACAGGAATAGAGTGCTTTATAAATACCAGGTGTGGATAGAGGTGGCAATTTATTCTTAGTAGATTAAGTCCCTTTAAGGTAGGGTATGGAAATCCTCTAAACATCAGATTGTAGTTTGGCTTGAAGGTTGATAAGTATCAGTCATTTTTCTATGTGGTGGTTTCTTTATATCCATTAGACAGCAATATGATTATTATTTTATTTAATTTTTCTAACAGTTAAAAGTAGTCCAAAGAACAAATTGTGCATGTTCTATATATAAGACTTTTGGTAATACCTATCTTTTGTGATGGATAATGATGTGAAGCTGAATAGAATTACCTGCCAGTGAAGAATGGTTTCCTATACATGCAAAATTCAATATTGCCTGTAGAGTTACAGATTATTAAGGTATCCAGAAAGGGAGACTCTTGCTAGATTCACTTTAAATAGTGAACTTGATTAGGGTGTATAAGGTATATTTTTCTGTCCAAAAATGAAATAATTCTGTTTCAGAATGGGACCAGACTGCAAAGACATTGTCAACAAAACATAGTCAGATATGAGGTTGAGGAAAAATTATTCTTGGCAGTGATCAGCCATAGTAGGAGAGATAGGATTACCCATTGCTGTTCCTTCTGTTTGCTTATACAATTTATTCTGCCAAGTGAAGTATCCTGCATCAGTGGTAAACTTAAACATTTTAAAAACATCATTAAGAAAACTGCTAAAACTGCAGTTTCTTAGAGCAGTATGTTTGTAAATAGAGAAACCACATCAGAGGAAACTATCATTTCATAGTCTAGGAAACAAAGATCTTTAATTTTTTTCTTGAAGTCAAAACTGTTTTTGATATAAGAGTTGGTTTTGTCAGCGAGGTTTCGAAGAAAATTCAAAAAATATTTAGTTACATTCAACTATTGTATATAACAGATAACCAGATTTTTGTTTCTTAGGAAGGCCATAGATACATGGGGAATGAGAATGATTAATACAGCAGTGCTAGCACATACAGAATATATTTGGTTGAATAATTTATTTAATTCATTTATTTGACTTTGAGTAAGTTCTCTGCTTATTATATTATATGTTGAGCTGTTTCATTATAAAACATTAAGTTTTCGATTATACTCAGTGGTATCCCTCAAAATGTCATATCCTTTATTGACTTTCATGATTACAGCACTAGTTTGGCATAGGGAATGAAGAGTCTATAGTTCAGACAGTGTAAGTTCTGAAGCAGAGGTGTAACTTTGTATAAAGTCTGTGCAGTTTCAAACCAAAATTCATTAGCTTTATCTGTTCATAAGTCTCTGATGGTTTTTCCACTTACCATAAAATCTAAATAAGGTATTTGTCCCCATGCAGTAATGCAAAATCTGAACCTTTTGATAATACATTCAACTCTTTGTGAGTGCAAGGCCTGTTAGATTCATAACCCATTTGTTATGGACAGAACTAGGTGGCAGATGGATGAAACATTGGCTTCTTTGTTCTAACATGTGAATCAATTTTTGCTTGCAATTTAAATGTGCCCATCTGCTTGAGGAAAGAGAAATTTTACAAGCTAAATCAAAATGTTCTTGACTAAGATCATTCTGAAGAACGATCTTATTCAAGAACATTTTAACATCTTAGTCTTTTTCTTGAAAAGTGCGAAATCCTGGATCATCACCTTAAAGTTAATTCAACAGATGGCACCTATTTCCAAGTTTTAGCAAATAATTGATATAAATTGCTTTAATAGTATTTAAATTATGAGCTTTAATAGTATTTAAATTATGAGCTTTAATAGTATTTCCTCTTTTCACTCAGCTGCATCTGAGTGAAAAGAGGAAATTTGTGTTCATATTTTGAATGTTGCAGCCAATTATTTCACTTTCTCAATGAATGATGCTGTTGTTACAGTAAAAAATTATTATGAAGTATTTGATTTTACTTTATAATAATTTCAGAGTTCAGCTAGAATAATTTAAAGTGTCTTATGAGGGATTCAAAAATTTGGGTCCAAAAGCAATAATAGCATTTTGGAGGTTGAACTTGATTATCATTTTTCATTTTTGATAAAAGTTTTCATTTGGTTGGCATGTTGGGGAACAAAGTGAGAAGAAACTGGGATTGATGATGAATTAGTGAAATGGATTGACAAATTGGTTATTCCTGACATCAGGAGAGCCAGTGCATCAGTAGTTGAGTGATATCACCTCCAATAATGTTGTCTGTTCAGCAAAAAACATCATATTTTGTAATGATTCTGCATGCAGGTTGTAAGGGAATATTCAGTTTCTTGCTGATTATACAGTCTTTGAGTTATAAGCTGTGATGATAATTTGAAGTCTCTTTGGGAAGATTTAAATAGACTGGTAGCCTTGGAAGGTAAGTGGAATAGTTAATATTTTAATATCATTGTGGATAAGGTTTTGCATTTCAGATTGCAAAAGTACAGTGCTGTATGGCTGTATTGGTGGAGATCTGCTTCAGGAGGTTTGCTGAGATTTGAGATTTAGGACTTGGTAACTGACAGAGACCTGAAATAACACATCACAGAAGTTGTAAAGAAGTTGTGACACCGTGTGTATGTTGTCCTGATCAAATCCTTGAACTAGCATGCACAGATTTGGTTCAGAGTTAGTGATGAGGAGGCTCTAAAGAAAATCCAGTAAGTAACTAAGATAGTATTAGGACTATGGAATGTTGATTTTGAGAAGTGAGAGAGAGAATAAATGACAAAGTTTAATGGATAGTAGCAGATAAGAGGCATTCAGTTTGGTGAAAGGATTTTACCAAAATAATGTGGTAAAGAATATACATAGCATGAAGGAGCCATGGGAAGAATAAAATGCCATCCCTGAAATTTGCACAAGACCAGTGAGCAAAAGTGAAAAGTAGGTTTGTGACATGATAAGTGGTACATGATAGCTGTGACAGTAGTTGAGTGATATCACCTCCAATGAGTTCGATGAGTTTACATTAGTAATAATTATGATGATAATTCACTTTGTTATTTTTCATAATAATTGCAAAAGCATGCTGCTTCATAAAAATATAAACATTTTTCTAAACAATCTACTTAAGTTATAACAAAAGACAGTTAAGCAGGATATATCCAAAGGGCACAAGAGCTGATTCAAGTAATTATCTCCCACAGGTAAGAAAAATAATTTAAAAGTAGCTGTTGACTTTGACATACCATGCTACCATATGCTACATGTGACTTATCATGATATTTAAATGTTTAATTATTCAAGCAAAAATCCATATCTAAAATGTGTTTTGAATTATATTAATCTTTCACTTATTTATTTCCCAGCTAATAAACTCATTTATCTATGCATTGATCATATCTCCTCTCCAAAGGGAAGGAATTCAAGTATCTTTTTTTTTTTTTAATATATAGGAAATTAAGAGGGAAAGCACCAATGCAATTTTAAGCCACAAGACTTAAAATTGACATGCATCTACACAATTTTATTTATCCTGTCTGAAAAGACAAGAAACAAATAAGGAATGTGGGGGATTGCCTTGTGCAATGACACTTAATTCATAAACGAAATACAGAAAAACATGATATCCTTTTTCTTCAGTAGCTTGCCAGAAAATACTATGGTTGTTTTGAGAATCTGTTATCAAAGACCTCAGCATCTACTGGGAAAAGTTCAGTTTTTAGTGAATAACTTGCATTTACTGGAAGTTGATCACTATCATTGATGGTAAATTCTTATGTTATTATTATTATTATTATTACTACTGGCAACTCCAAGGAGTCCTTAGGCTCATCGAAGGAGGCCCTGAACATCATGTCAAGAACAACTATTCAGCTTCCACATAGTATCTATCATACTTTAACTCATTTACAGTCATGGCACCCACAGCAGACTCTGGCAACTTATTCCACTCATTCACCACTCTCCAAGTAAAAAACCTAGTTCTAACACCTTTGCTAACCACACTCTTGCCCAGTTTCCATCGATGACCCCAAGTCCTCCCACCACCAGACCTGATCTGAAAAATTAATTCTCTGAATTAATCTTATAGAAACCCTTCAGTAATTTGAATGTCTCAATCATAATCACCCCTTTTTCGCCTATCAACCAATTTTTGCAACCCACAAATCTTCAACTTGTTCTCATAAGGTTCATTCCACAGACCCGCTATCATCTTAGTCACTTGTCTCTGGATCCTCTCCACCTCCTCCCCATCAAGAAGAAACCATGGCACCCATATCTGGGCACAGTAGTCTAGATGGGGTCTTATCATGGCTCGATACAGAGGAACAATAACTTGTTTGTCTCTGCATGTTAAAGTATTTTTCAGCAACCAAGTGATTTGATGAGCTGATTTAGCCACTTTTGCGATGTACCCCCCTAAACTTCAACTCCCTATCCACCAACACTCCCAAATCCCTGGCCTCATCAATCTCCTGGAGTACAGTTCCACCAATGTGGTATACTGCTACTAATCTTTTCACCACAAAATGCATAACCTTACCCTTTGCCACATTAAATTGACATCCATTTTCCCTAGCCCAGTCCTCCAAACTATCCAAATCATTCTGGAAAATTTTGACATCCTGTGCACTCACAATTGCTCTACCCAACTTTGCATCATCAGCAAACAAATGAACAGTTCCTCTCAGATCCTTTCCTATATCGTTAATGAACAAATTAAACAGTAGTGGTCCAAGAACAGAACCCTGTGGCACACCACTAGTCACAGGCCATCTTTTGAACTCTACTTCTGAATAAACTACTCTCTGATATCTCTCCATCAACCACCCTCCTATCCATCCCCATATGTTGCAGTTTACTGATTAGAATTCCATGTGGTATCCTGTCAAAGGCCTGAGCAAGGTCCAGCAGTATCACTGTAAACCCGTTACCCCTATCCAGTTCAGCCGTCACTGAGTTATAAAACGTGAGCAAGTTACTGAGGCATGATCTACCTTTTACAAAACCATACTGTCCCCCCCATACAGTATCCCATTATCATCTATCCATTACTATTTTTTTGTTGACTACTTTCTCCAAAACCTGACAACGACTCCAGATATGCTGATCGGGCGGTAATTTGCAACAGCAGTCTTGGAACCTCCTGTATGTAGTGGTGCTATTTTCCCCTCTTTCCACCCACTCTGGACTAACCCAGACCCGAGACTCGAATTAAACAAAATGGTCAAGGGCACTGACAATTCTTTTGCCGCTTCACGTAAGACCCGAGCTGGTATACCATCTAATCCCACAGATGTATTCAAATTAAGGTTTTGTAATGTACTGTTCACCTCCATTTCATTCACCTCAATTCACGTAAAAGCTATTGGTTCCTTCATTCGTGCAATATCACCACCTGGATGATATACTCTTGCAAAGTACTAGCTCAGTAATTCCACTATATATATCAACTAATTCAGTTACCTCTCTGCCATCGGCATTCCTTAAAATCATTCTGCCGTATACATTTTTTCTTTTACTTGCAGCATATCGAAAAAACTGTTTGGGATTCTCTTTAGTTTGCATGGCTAATTTCCTTTCATAATCCGCTTTTGCTTTTATTACCATGCCTGCAGGTCACCTTACTCCTTCAATTCCCTCCACGGTTGTTTCTTTTTTTTGCAGCTCAAGCTTAATGGTGTTATTCATCCATTTAACCTCTACTTGATTTACTCTCCGAACTCTAGGTATACGGTCAGCCATTACCTCCTTCAAACGTTCCTTTACCACTTCCCATGCACTATCAACCTCCAGCCCTTGCAGTTTTACATGCCATGGCACTGAACCAAGCAATCTCCTATGCTTGTCATACTTACCAGTCCAGTAATTCCACATGTACCCTTTCTCAATTGAAAATTCCACACATTTAGCCACCTCCCAAGTCAAGACCTATGATCACTCTCACCAATTGGTGGCAACGTGGTCATATTCATTACAGTCAAATTCTCAGATGCAGTTACTAGGTCAAGCACTCTCGAACCCCTAGTGTATTCCAATACATGCTGTCTCAGGTAGTTATCCCTTAATAACTGCATAAAATCCAATTCTTTCTTCCCATGTGTCCTCTCCTCCTTTCAATCAATGTTACCATAGTTGAAATCCCCCATAATAATTACCCTCCTTCCACTCATTGCATCTATTTGTCTATGCATACTATCGCTACCATCTATTCCATCACCTGGTCTATAGCAGCACCTGACTATACGTTTTGTTCCACTAGTCTCAATCTTACACCAAATAGCCTCAAATGTGCTCTCTTCACTATCCTGCAGTTCAACTTCAATTCTCCTTGGCTGCAGTTCATCAGCTATCATCAATAACACTCCTCCCCCCCATTCTTTTCTCTCTATCTCTCCTGAGCACACTATACCCTTCACATTCTATCCCACTAGCTATATCATCTTCTGTCAGCCATGTCTCACTAATGCCTGTGGCCAGGAAGAGCCAACCAAGGCCAAAAATTCTTCCTTCTTGTTCCTAATACTCCTGGCATTAGTATACATGAAGTGCAGAAGCCTGTTAATCCAACCCCCCATCTTGATGCCTTATACTAACTATTCCATTCTGATTTGTTGTCCTTCGTACTAGCTCAGGCATATTATACAGATTCTTACGTTCAACTGCCTCACTGATGTCTACATATCTGCTCCCCCCCCCCCCCAATAGCTCTAGTTTCCCTGATTCTACACATCCACTTTCACTTCATTCAGCAACATTTTTCCAGTCTCCGCACACCAAATCCATTCAGATGCAAACCATCCATCTTCTATAAGTCCTTTCACCCATCGAACTCACTCCACACATCCACAAACTTCACATTACTCCTCCTGCATAACCTGTGTATAAAGCCATTTGCAATTATCCCCCCTCCTTCTCAACTCTTCTCTGTCATACTGTGGCAAAAGACTCACTATCTTAACTCTCTCACTCTTTTCTTTTATTACCTGTATTAATTTCTTCAGGTCCTCTCTCATAGCAAAATTTTCACCTTTTAAATCATTCATTTCTGCCACTGCTATCATTTCTTTCAATCTCTGCTTTTGCGCTCTATAGCCTCACTTACATCCTTAATTTTCGCACCCGGTAAGTACAATTTTATCGAATTCTCATCTATTACACCTCTTACTAGTGAATCACCATACAACACTCGCTCCTTCATTTTCTTTTCACTCCGATCATGCTCTCATTTTTCTTATCACACATTTGTTTCTTTCTAGCTAATCGCTTTAGCTGCCGCTTTGCCCTATGGATCACTCCGTGCAACCATGCGATCTCCCTCATTGCAACTAACTCTTCATTTTTTTTTATCACTCAAACCATTCTCATGCTCTGTACTTTTACTTTCACTCTTTCTTTCACTATTATCCTCAACACCGCTCTCAATGCTATCTGGCACTATATCGCAAATTTCTATCATATCACATTATGGCTTTCATCTATTACATCAATCTCACAACCGGAGACCCACTTCAAATCCTTGCATTCCTGACGCTTTTTTCACACTTTCCCATCATTATCGAACCAAATTCCAGCTGCTCTTGGAAAAGCATACATCTTGCAGATGTTACACTAAACGAACTCCCTTCGGTGAAATTTATTCAACAAAGACAGTGATGATTTGGACGCCATTGCCTTTCTTCTCATTGGTGCTATGCTACATATGTATCTTATCAAAATACTAATTTAACACCAATTAAAACAAACTTTTTATGCTAAACAGATTAACTCCACAATAAATTTTAATTCTAGCACAATTATTAACTGATAACACTATTTTTTTAGCACTTTAATAGTGCTAAATAGTGTTAATCACTATTTCGCAGCTCTTCAAACATAGTCCTACCATCAATGTGTCCCCTAATGTATATCATACATGCTGTCTCGGGTAGTTATCCCTTAATAACTGCATAAAATCTAATTCCTTCCTCCCATGTGTCCTCTCCTCCTTCTAATCAATCTTACCATATTTTTAGAGGGACCTGTGGCATAGTATAATTATTAAAAACAACACAAACAGATAGGAATAGAATACAAGTAACAAATATTCGGTGGATCACCTATTAAAATACAATGTTGTCACGAGCTAGGAAATGAAAGAAATTAATAAATAATTAATATTTAAGATAATTAGTTTTTTAATGATTACATAAAATAAAAGTCTCACAGATCTATATTTATTTTATGTAATCATTAAAAAACTAATTATCGTAAATATTAATTATTTATTAATTTCTTTCATTTCCTAGCTTGCGACAACGTTGTATTTTAATAATTAGTTTTTTAATGTAATATAATAGAACATAATGTAATAGAATACAAGTAACGAATATTCGGTGATCCACCGAATATTTGTTACTTGTATTCTATTCCTATCTGTTTGTAACACTGAAGATGTACTATTATTTTTAGTACGAAATATCTACCTTATTTATTAATTAAAGTTATTACTGTGGACGTGTTGTTTTTAATAACAATGTTACCATAGTTGAAATCCCCCCCCCCCATAATAATTACTCTCCTTCCACTCATTGCATCTATGTAAATGTGAATTTAAATGTTTATGTATTATTATTATTATTATTTAATTATTTATTGTTTAAATTCTATACCCAATCTTTAAATTTAGGTGTATATATCACTTGAAAAAGAAAGGTGAGTTAGCTGGTCTCATATGGATGAAATGTTTTTTTTTTTTTTTTTTTTTCCTGAAAACTCAAATATTTTATCCTGAGAAACAGGCAAACTACCTAGCAGAACAGATGCAGTTTGTACTGCTATACTATACAGATAGGATCCATTGCCCTGTCAGAAAATTAATTAGGTTACCAAGAAGCCAATTTATTATCCATCACAGATCATTTTACATTTAGATTTACATGCAAAAAGATGGGTTGGGATGGGATGATATATGTATTTCACATATGATCTGCACTAAGTTTTCTGATTATTGCTTTAATATTTTTCAATGTTTATATATTATGTTATAAAATTACTTTCTTATTAAATAATAATGTTTTTTTCCCTTTTTTTTAACTGTAGATTTTTTGGAATACAGGATGCCAGATGGTGGCTCTCAATTTTCAAAGCTCAGATTTGTCAATGCAACTAAATCAGGGGAAGTTTGAGTATAATGGTGGATGTGGGTAATGAATATATTTCAGATGTAAATGCTACTTGGAAGAATTTTTAATCCACTGCACATTGTATTTTGTAAAAGAATATAGCCTATTTATATAATGAAATCTGATAACAGTTATGCTTTGAATTTAAAATACATATTACTTGAATTTTTTTTTTTTTTTTGGGGTGCTTAAGGGTCAAAGCTGTATAACTGAGAGGAGACCTCCACATAGCCTTTAAAGGAATACGGAGAACCGACCAGGACTTCTGACCTAATGTCCAATCCTCACCTTCTCGTGGTGCACCCTGTTGGGTATCTACTTGGATACTGAACGAACGAGGATGGGCTGGCAATTTTGGATTTAGCCAACCAAATTGTATTCTTATTGGTTAAACCAAAATAAAAAAATGATTGTACAACATGACAAAATTTCATGCCGGCTGGGGCGTCACCCAGTTAACAGGGCCCCCGTTGTTTTTGCCAGGGAACAAGGGCGAACAGTGAAAAGTCAGCTACTGGAACAAATCTGAAAACAAACCCCAACTCAACATAACCAGAGTTAAAGATTGGTACTATCAATGTAAGAAGCCTGAATGGCAAAGAAATGGAGCTAGCTGAGGAATTAGATAAGTACCAGATCGACATAATAGGGGTGACTGAAACAAAAAAGACCAAAACTGGTGAGATCTTTCTGAGCAATAAATACAAAATGTTATATTCAGGCAATGACAATCAAGGAAAAGAAGGAGTAGCCATAGTATTCAACACAAAATACGAGGCTAATCTTTTTGAATGGCAGTCAGTCTCAAGTAGAGTAATTTGGGCAAATATGAGAATGGGGAACTGAACAATGAGACTTATTTGTGCCTGTGGTCCTACAGAAGGTTCTACTAAGATAGAAGTTGAGAAATTTTTTGAGGCTTTAGAAAAAGCAACTGGCACAATGAAAAAGGAAAAGTTGATCCTTGTTGGGGATCTAAATAGCAGAGTAGGAAATGATTGTGAGACATACAAAAATATTTTGGGAAAATTTGGAGAAAAGAGCTAATAATAATGGCAAATACCTGCTGGATTTCTGCTCAGGACATGGACTGGTTATTACTAACACCATGTTCCAACATAAAAATGTGCACAAATTCACATGGAGAGATGAGGCAAGGAATAAGAAAGTCTCATTGACTATGTTATTGTTAATAGTGATGTTTTCTTCCTGGTGCAGGACACCAGAGTGTACAGAGGATTCGAAATTGGAAGTGATCACTATTTAATCTTGAGCAGGATAAAATTGAATTTCATATTGAAAAGAATAACGTGTAAGAAAGTTTTAAAGTGAATAAAAGTTGAGCAGCTCTCAGATGTGAACTGCAGACTGAAATACACAAAGCTTATTGAAGAAAAAATGAAAGAGTTTGAGAACAGGAATCAAACCTTGGAGATTCAGTGGCAAACTGTGAAGAAAACATTGATTGATTCTTCCAGAGAGGCATGTGGTGAGGTTGTCTGCAAGGATAAAAAAATCAGAACTCCCTGGTGGACACAGGAAGTTAAAGAGGCAGTGAAGGAAAAGAAGAAAGCATATCAAAAGTTCCTGGCAAAGAAGTCAGCTTGTGCTCTTAGAGAATATAGAGACAAATGCAAGAATGCTAAACACTGTGTAAAACTAGCTAAGCAAAAGTCATGGGAGGACTTTGGCAAGAATATAGAAAATAAATATCAAGGTGACAGCAAAATATTCTGGAGGTTGTTGAAGAAGCTTAGGAATGGAGGAAAGAGTGCTGTAAAAGGAGTTAGAGATGATAATGGTGACATGAAAACAGGAGAAAAAGATATTCTTGAAGTATGGAGTAATTACTTTGAAAAACTGCTAAATGAATCAAGCAGTGATCACAGCACAGTGGTAAAAAACACTGACCAGGCATGCAGTCAGGAATACATATCCATACTTGAAGTAGAAAAAGCCATCAAAGGCTTGAAATGTGGAAAGGCAGCAGGAGTAGATGATATTCGACCAGAAATGCTGAAGTATGGTGGTATAAGAGTCTTACAGTGGCTGCACTGCATAGTTCAGAAAGCATGGACAGAGGGACGAATTCCCGATGATTGGAGTAGAGCTCTCATAGTACCCATATATAAAAACTGAATGTGAGAATTACAGAGGTATTTCCCTACTGAGTGTTCCTGGCAAGATCTATGCAAGTATACTTGAGAAACGATTGAAAAGAATTGTGGAAGAAAAGCTTGGTGAAGAAGAACAAGCTGGATGCAGGCCAAACAGAGGCTGTCAGGATCAGATCTTCACTTTACGACAAATAGTCGAGAAAGCATGGGAATATAACAAAGATCTGTATTTAAGTTTTGTCGATTTGGAAAAGGCATATGACAAAGGTGCCAAGAGAGAAGCTATTCAATATTCTGCAGTTATATGGTGTGAATGGGGCATTATATCAAGCAATACTTAGTTTTTATTTGAGTTGTAAGTCAGCAGTTAGAATTGAAGGAAGTACAGGGAGATGGTTTAATGTTAAATCTGGTGAGAGACAAGGATGTACATTATCCCCTCTGTTATTCATTATCTATATGGATCACATTATGAAGGAAAGTGGTATTAAACATGATATCGAAATTGGAGATGTTAATGTCAGCTCTTTGCTTTATGCGGATGATGTTATACTTCTAAATAAATCCGCTACAAGTCTGCAAGATTCTCTGACTAAATTGAATAGCTGTTGTAATAGATATGGTATGAAAGTCAGCAATAAAAAGACAAAGACAATGAAAATAGGCAGAATCATTGAAAATGTTAACTGTGTTGTGAATGGAGAACCTGTGGAACAAGTGAAACATTTCAGCTACTTAGGCACGATTTTTACTGAAGATGGTAAATTAAATATAGAAATAGACAACAGAATCAGCAAAGCTGGTATGGTGGGAAGTCAATTGAATAAATTTATTTGGAATAACAGAGAAATTAGTCGGAACACTAAATTAGCTGTATACAAGACAGTGTTCAAACCAGTTTTAACTTATGGATCTGAGAGCTGGATCAGAAGTAAAACACTTGACCAAAGACTAGAGACTGCAGATATGAGAGTCTTGAGAAAGATTATGGGCGTGAACAGATGGCATCAATGGCAATATCATATTAAAAATGAGGATATTAGGAAAGAACTTGACATTGTCAGCATCCAGGACTGCGTTAGTAGAGCTAATCTCAGGTGGTATGGTCACTTGAACAGAGTGGGCGAGGAAAGATTAGCAAAACAAGTGTTCTCTGCCAGGTTTGCAGCAAAACGACCCAGAGGAAGACCAAGATATAGGTGGATTGATATGGTACAAAGTGCCTTAGACGATAGAAATATAAGATATGATAATGTTGGAGTCTTGACAAGTAAAAGACTGATTTGGAGGAAAATTGTAGATAGGAAGTTAGTAATGATGTAATTTTTTTCATGTAGTACTATCATATCCTGTACACCCTTGAGGGTACATGGCAGGAATTATGATGATGATGATTACTTGAATTTTTGCATTTTATTTCTATTTATTTTTTTTATTCTTAGCAAGTAAAACACATTCCATGTGAGCCTTTTCCCAAGCAGTATTCTTAAATTATATGCATATTAATACTTCAAGTTTGTATCATTTCTTCTACTTTTACCTGTCAAAATCCTGATAGAGACCTGTAAGGAAGTACAGAATATTATGAGAATATTCTGAGATTAAGTTTAGATTATGTAGCCTTTATATCAATCCTTTTCCTCCAAATATGTTATTTCTTAAGACTTTTCAGTATTATCAGATCTTATATTTGAGTCAATTTACATAGATCTTAGTCTTCCCCTGTCTTTTTCCAACAATGATCAGATCTTATATTTGAGTCAATTTACATAGATCTTAGTCTTCCCCTGTCTTTTTCCAACAATGATCAGATCTTATATTTGAGTCAATTTACATAGATCTTAGTCTTCCCCTGTCTTTTTCCAACAATGATCACATCAGGCAACAATCCTGTTAAGTTGTCATTTCCCATTCTCTTTAAATTACTATGCTATTTTAGTCCTGCACATTTTTCATTTTTTCTTTTTTTTTTTTCCTGCAGTTACATCAACAAATACCAATCTTTTTTTTTTATTATTATTAATTCCTTTTAACTGACTATACCTTGGACAACTCCATTCATACATTATTGAATGATAACAATGAGTTACTCCTTACCATATATATTTTTAATACTAGGGTGGTCTGAAAAGTTCTCAGCCTAATAATGAAAAAACGAATTTATAATTTTAAAATTATTTTTATTTTTCAACATAACCTCCCTTATTCCAGCACCATTATCCCATTCCTGTAGTGGTTCTCAGTAAGATCTGCAATCACCTCTTGATTCGAAGAAAAACGCTGACCAGTGAGGATGAGTTTTAGTTTTGGGAAGAGATAGAAGTCAGAGGGAGCCAAATCTGGGGAATAGAGTGGATGTTCCAACAATTCATAGTGCAGATCCCTTAATTTTCCCATTGCCAAAACACCTTTGTGGGCAGGTGTGCATCGTCCTGATGAAAGATGATTTTTTTCTTCTGCAAATTGGGTCTTCTTTTCTTACAAGTTTTTTCGTCTAGTCTGGTTAAAAGATTGGAATAATATTCCCTAGTTATTGTTTTACTCTTTTCAAGATAATTAATAAACAAAATGCCTTTAGCATCCCAAAACACTGATGCCATGACCTTTCCAGCTGATGGAACTGACTTTGTCTTCTTTCAACACAGGCTTTTTTCCACTGTTTTGACTGCCGTTTGGATTCTGATGTGTAATGGTGAATCCAAGTTTCATCCATAGTAATAAATTGATGCACAATATCAGTTTTATTCTTGTTAAAACGCTCCAAGCACTGTTCAGAGATTTTCATGTTTGTGCGTTTTTGATCTGCTTTGAGCCAGCTCGGCAGCCATCTTGTGCAAAGCTTTTTCATTTGCAGTTCTTCATGCAAAATATATCCTACCAGTTCTTTTGAAATGCCTATAATCTCAGCAATTTCACACACTTTTACTTGCCGGTCATCCAATACCATATCACGCACTTGATGAATGATTTCTGGTATTGTTACACTTTTCAGACATCCTTCATGTAAATCATCTTCAAGGCTGGTACAGTCCTGTTTAAACTCAGCAGCCCAATTCTTAATTGTCGAAAACGAAGGTGAAGAGTGCCCATAAACTTTTATGAACTTCAAATAAATTTCTTTTGGCATTAAACCTTCTTTTACAAAGAATTTTATAACTGCACAATACTCAATTTTATCCATTTCAAGAGATACAGACAACACTTTTGCTTCAGACAGCTGTATAAAACAAACTACTTGATAGAATGACTTGCAATTTCACATGGATGCTTTTGTCAATTTACCAACTTAGAAAAAAAAATCTTGCCGATAGTGTTCCCATCTATGGTCAGGGCTGAAAACATTTCACACCACCCTCGTATGATTTAATCAATAATGGCACTGCTCACTGCCCTGATTTTCCTTAAAACTTCGTATCTATAGTTCTAATAGATGATCAAATGCTTTATTTCTAACTCAGCTCTGTATACTATTATGTTGAAAGTTTATTTTTCGCTTGGTTAGACTGTAATAAATTTAGTTTAATCCTTTATCCAAGTGTGAGCAAATAAAGTTTGCACCTGAAAATATCTTCAGGACTGAGGTAAGGTAGTACAACACTGGGAAACTCGCAGAAAAGGTGGATCAAGCTCTCAACTCCTTGTCTCAGTATCTTCCATAATGCACAGCACATCTCCTGCAAACATGTATACTGCTATGCATTAAGGGAGGGGGGGGGCACAATCCATACTGATTTCGACCTTTATTGAGGTCTCGTCAGTGGGAGACAGGCCCAGAGTGGAGATACTAATGCAGAAGCAATAGGAGAGGTCATCCTTACCTATAGGAATTGCCAAAAAGTGTGCCACCTTATTATTAAATTACTCTGGATTTAGAGAAAAAGGTTGAAAATTTATTTTTCACTTGGGCTCCCACTGATGAGACCTCAATAAAGGTCGAAACCGGTATGAGTAGTGCCCCCCCCTTAATGCATAGCAGTATACATGTCTGCAAGAAGATGTGCTGTGCATTATGGGAGTTAATGAGACAAGGAGTTGAGAGCTTGATCCACCTTTGCTGCGAGTTGCCCGGTGTTGTACTACCTTACCTAAGTCCTGAAGATATTTTCAGGTGCAAACTTTGTTTGCTCACACTTGGATAAAGGATTAAACTAAATTTATTATTGTATACTATTAGTTTAGTGTTTAGTCTGATCTCTCTCTCTCTCGATTGATATGAAGTTATTTGACTGTTTCCCTATTCTAACAGCTCTACTTATTCTATTATCCTTTTCTATTTAAACTTGCCACCTTCACTAAGAACCGTGCCTTAAACAGCCAAACTATTGTACTTGTTCAATAGACTCTCCATTAAGAATTTAGAGTCCTGGAGACTTGTACTGTTATATTTAGAAGTATAACATATAATATGATTTGAGTTGGTAGTGGAAATAGAGACAAATGACTTGATCAGGAACAAGGTGAATGTAAGATTGGATATCAGGAGGTTGTTGAGAAGGATAAAATATAATAGTGTGATAAGAAAGTTAGTTAATATGTTGCCCAGGTATGACACTTAAGAGATGAGGTGGAGAGCAAGAATTACAAATGATATGTTAGAAGAACTATGTAAAGAGAAATGAGTGCAGTTTCTTAATGTGTGAATTGAGTTTGAAGGAAGAATTGAACTGTATAAGAGTGATGGACTGCATTTGAATGGTTTTGGTGTGAGTCGTTTGGAGAGACTGCAGCTGGAGGGAAGAGTAATGAGTGCAAGAGAATGATTATGAGCAAGTAGGAAGCTATGTGAAAGAGCAGGAAAGTAAGGAAGGAGAGATTGAAGTGGTGCTTATGAATGAAGAAATGGGTAGCATGAGTGTAGAGAATGAAAGAATAAGTGTGTTCAAGACAAACAGGAAACAGGGAGATTCAGGATGGACAGGTAAACACTGCATGAGAAAAAGTTAATGCTCAAACAAGATGTGAAGACAGAAAGGAAAAGGTAAGAAGTAGAATGTAGAGAAAACAATTGGATTTGAAGAAGTTCTGAGATGAGTAAGGAGAAAAAGAAATGGCTGAAGGAAAGTATGGGGAAGTCACATACTTTCCTTCACTGATACAAGCAGTATCAGTGAAACCTGTTATAGATCCAGGATTGAGTTGTTATGTTTATATATGAATGCTAGAACTATCAGAAACAAGAAAAATTAAATGGTTGCATTGATTGAGTTCATTCACTCAAATATTGTTGGAATAAGTGAAACATGGTTGAATGAGGATCTCATCCTGACAGGGTATGATATATTTTGCAAAGACAGAGAGAGTTAAAAGGGAGATGCAAGGGAAAAATAGTGGTAGTGATTTTCAGACAGTATGGTGTAAGATAGAGGTGAATAGAATGAAATACTTTCTTGAATGTTGCTATAGACCTGGTAATGACCAGGAAATGTATAAACAAATTAGCCAAGCAAATGAGAAAAGTGTGATCATGATGTGAGATTTTAATTATAGCAGTATAGATTGGGGTGACAAGATAGCAACTGGAAGTAAAGAAAATTAGAAAATGAGTGTCTCAAGTTTTTGAGAGGGATAGCTACCTCAGGCAGCATGTAACAGAGTATACACAAGGATTCAGGGTCTCGGATTTGATCATCTCAGAAGATGTTTTTATAAATGAGTTATCAAATCTCCCTTCAGTTGGTGAGAGTAACCATGAAGTGATTAACTGGGTGGTTACCAACCATGTGAGAACATGTGAGAGAGGGTATATGTGGAAAAATTTTTTTTTAATGCTGAGCCTATGTACGAGACCTGTAATACATTAGATATATGAGTAATAATGAAGGAGGAACTTGTTTACATTTGATTTAAAAGACTGTATATGGTATTCCTTGGGAAATACATCAGGGTGAAGACTGTTCAACAATACAGCAGTAGCAGGGAAGAAGGAGGAAGAAAATAAACTTATTCTGTGGGTTTCAAGGTGCACTGTGAAGGGATGTCGAGCAGCTGCACATGTTCCCATCAGCTTAGTACTAAGTGGGGAAATTATTGATGTTATTTCAGATGAACATTTCCCATGGAAATATTTATAGAACACACATATTACAGAAACCAAATGTCGGTGAAAGTGGGAGGAGGGAGTTGATAAGAGATGGGTCATTAATAAATTTAATTACTCTACTCTCAATTGAGTCAAGCATTTTGAGTGAGGTTTTAGGAGTAGACTTGTGATTTGTATAAGGTTAACAGCTGTTCAGAGATGAAGTAACATCATGAGTGAAAGAGAAATATTAGTTTTTTAGAACCTGAGGATGTAATGGTTGTGATAGAAAAAGAGTTAGGTCCATACAAGGTAGAGATTCAAGAGGATCATTACACTGATTGATGTCAGGGTAATTCCAAAAAGAGAAATCTCATCTTATATGGAAATTTCGTTGTTGTCAAAAGTAATACTGGGAGAAAATGGTTCTTTTTTATGAAAATAAGACAGAACTGAGTTTTATTAGCATCAAAATTGAAGAGGTTGTCCAAACCTCGTCAATTTCCCATTGGAGGATGGCTTGGAGATCAGAATTGAGGGTAGTGGTGGTTGATGTTCTCTAGGTTGAGGTGAGTTGTATAAAGTAAGATTTATCAAATGAAAGGAAGGAGTGCAGTGTGCTTCTTAGCAGCATTCTTCCAAAGATGCCTTCAATCAATTGAAAAATTTCATCAATTGAAATCATGTATGACCTTTCAGAAGTTTGTAAGTGTCAATCATATCACCCCTCTTTCTTCTGTTTGCAAGTGTCTGCAGTTTACAAATTCTCAATCTGTCTTCATAATCAGTATTCCACAATCCTGATATCATTTTTAACACTCTCCTTTGTAGTCTCTCCAATATGTCAGAATCACAACGGAAACCAGGAGAACAGACCT
Source organism: Typopeltis vanoorti (assembly GCF_054136105.1). Taxonomy (NCBI): domain Eukaryota; kingdom Metazoa; phylum Arthropoda; class Arachnida; order Uropygi; family Thelyphonidae; genus Typopeltis; species Typopeltis vanoorti. Next base: position 29,291,102 of record NC_143559.1, on the reverse strand, counting down.
GCTCACAATAGTCCAAGTGAGGTCTTACCAAGGCCTTGTAAAGAGGCAAAATAACATCCTTATCTTTACATGTCATCATTTGTTTCAGTATTGCAATTATCTTTCGATTCATATTTGCAATCTTTGCCAGATGAACCCTGAACTTCAGCTTTCTATCTATTAACACTCCAAGATCCTTAGCCTCATCAGTTTCTTCTAGCATAATCCCACCAATATAATACAACATTGGATCATGCCAAAGTGAATGACTTTACATTTACTGAAATTGAACTGACACCCATTTTCCCATGCCACCAATTCCAGCCTGTTGAAATCATTCTGCAAGTACTGCATATCAGCAGCATTCCTGATTACCCTACCTATCTTTTCATCATCAGCAAATTGCTGTATGTCACTTGTCAAACCCTTCCCAGTATCATTAATATATAGATTGAATAACAGTGGGCCAATCACTGATCCTTGTGGTACACCACCAGTTACCTTAAACCTTGCAGACTCAGATCCTCCGTATACCACTTTTTGATATCTGTCAGTCAGCCATCCTCTTATCCATGCTAAAAGAATGACTGAATGTATAACCCAAACCCATTTTCTCCAATTTATGCAGCAGTCTGCCATGCTGTATTCTGTCAAAAGCCTTAGCAAAATCCAAAAGTATCATGGTGTATCCATTCCCCTTGTCTAGTTCAATGTTAACATTGTTATAGAATGTGAGCAAGTTGCTAAAACATGACCTTCCCTTAGTAAACCCATGTTGTTCATTGCAAAGTAGAGATTTGCTGTCAACCCATTTCTGAATGCTGGCCCTAACCAATTTTTCCAAAGTCTTCACCACCACTCCTGAGATACTAATTGGTCGATAATTGGATACATTGGTCTTTGCAGCACTCTTGTGCAATGGAATTATCATACATTCCTTCCATTCCTGCAGAATCTTTCCTGTTCTGAGACATATTAAACAGCCTGGTCAAAGGAATGGCCAGTTCAGCTGAACACTCTTTTAGCATACGTGCTGATATTCCGTCAGTCCCTATTGCTGAATTCTTATTCAGTTTGTGCAACAGCTCTAATACCTTGGCCTGCGTTTCTTCATCTAGTGAAGCGGTAACAGTGAGCTCAATATTGTGTTTACCAGGTTGATAGCTTTTAACAAAATGGGCACTCATTAACTGAACAACCTCTTCTGCATCCGTAACCCTCACGCCATCTGGATTTAGAAGAGTTATTCTTTCATATTCATTCTTTCTTTTACTTGCAGCATATTGATAGAATTCTTGTGGGTTATCTTTAGCACACAGAGCCAGTTTCTTTTCATAATCAGACTTTGCTTTCCGTACAACAGTTGTGACTATTTGGGAGGCATACATCATCAGACCTTCAGCTCAACGGCCAAGAACGCCTACTTAGCCCGCCAGAGGGCACCATCAGGACTTCTAGGAGAACGATAGCTTCATATCTTCAGTCTCAGTTACTGTATTGTTAGTGCCTGTGTGCAACTGCCTTTTTGTAAGTTCCTTTTGAAAATGGCAATGTGACATTGCCGAAATATCGGAAATATTAATTAAAGTATAATTTAATTTATATTCGGATCTACGTTGTTTCAATTCTCTAAGTAATTTAGAAACACCTAAGATTAGCTCTGCTAACGCATTCCTGGATGCTGACAATGACAAGTTCTTTCCTGATATCCTCATTTTTAATATGATATTGCCATTGATGCCATCTGTTCATGCCTCTAATCTTTCTCAGGACTGTCATATCTGCAGTCTCTAGTCTTTGGTCAAGTGTTTTACTTCTGACTCATTTCTCAGATCCATAATTTAAAACTGGTTTGAACACTGTCTTGTATACAGCTAATTTAGTGTTCCGACTAATTTCTCCTTTATTCCATATGAATTTATTCAGTTGACTTCCCATCATACCAGCTTTGCTGATTCTGTTGTCTATTTCTATATTTAATTTACCATCTTCACTAAAAATCATGCCTAAGTAGCTGAAATATTTTACTTGTTCCACAAGTTCTCCATTCACAACACAGTTGACATTTTCATTGATTCTGCCTATTTTCATTGTCTTTGTCTTTTTAATGCTGACCTTCATACCATATCTATTACAACAGTTATTCAATTTAATCAGAGAATCTTGCAGACTTGTAGCAGATTTATTTAGAAGTATAATATCGTCCGCATAAAGCAAAGAGCTGACACTAACATCTCCAATTTAATATCATGTTTAATACCACTTTCCTTCATAATGTGATCCATATAGATAATGAATAACAGAGGAGATAATGTACATCCTTGTCTGACACCAGATTTAACATTAAACCATCTTCCTTTACTTCAATTCTAACTGCTGACTTACAACTCAAATAGAGACTAAGTATTGCTTTATATAATGCCCCATTGACACCATATAACTGTAGTGTATCGAATAGCTTCTCTCTTGGCACCTTGTCATATGCCTTTTCCAAATCGACCAAACTTAAATACAGATCTTTGTTATATTCTCATGATTTCTCCACTATTTGTGGTAAAGTCATGATCTGATCGTGACAACCTCTATTTGACCTGAATCCAGCTTGTTCTTCACCAAGCTTTTCTTCCACAATTCTTATCAACTATTTCTCAAGTATACTTGCATATATCTTTCCAGGAACACTCAGTAGGGATGTACCTCTGTAATTCTTGCATTTGGTTTTATTTCCCTTTTTATATATGGGTACTATGAGAGCTCTACTCCAATCATAGGTAATTCGTTCCTCTGTCCACGCATTCTGAACTATGCAGTTCAACCACTGTAAGACTTTTATACCACCATACTTAAGCATTTCTGGTTGAATATCATCTACTCCTTCTGTCTTTCCACATTTCTAGCCTTTGATGGATTTTTCTACTTCAAGTATGGATATGTATTCCTGACTGTATGCCTGGTCAGTGTTTTTTTATCACTGTGTTGTCATCACTGCTTGTTTCATTTAGCAAATTTTCAAAGTAATTAATCCATACTTCGAGGATATCTTTTTCTCCCATTTTCATGTCACCTTTATCATCTCTAACTCCTTTTACACCTGTCTTTCTTCCATTCCTAGGCTTCTTTGACATATTTTGCCACCTTCTTGATATTTATTTTCTATATTCTTGCCAAAGTCCTCCCATGACTTTTGTTTAGCTAGTTTTACACACTGTTTAGCTTTCTTACATTTGTCTGTATTCTCTAAGAGCACAAGCTGACTTATTTGCCAGGAACTTTTGATATGCTTTCTTCTTTTCCTTCACTGCCTCTTTAACCTTACTGTGTCCGCCATGGAGTTCTAATTTTTCAATCCTTGCAGACAACTTCACCACATGCCTCTCTAGCTAAATCAATCAGGATTTTCTTCAAGGCTTGCCACTGAATCTCCAAGGTTTGGTTCCTGTTCTCAAACTCTTTCAGTTTTTCTTCAATAATCTTTGTGTATTTTAGTCTACAGTTCATATCTGAGAGCTGCTCAACTTTTATTTGCTTTAAAACTTTCTTACATGTCATTCTTTTTAATATGAAATTCAATTTTATCCTGCTCAAGACTAAATGGTGATCACTTCCAATTTCAAATCCTTTGTGCACTCTGGTGTCCTGCACCAGGAAGAAAACATCACTATTAACAATAACAGTCAATGAGACTTTCTTATTCCTTGCCTCATCTCTCCATGTGAATTTGTGCACATTTTTATGTTGGAACATGGTGTTAGTAATAACCAGTCCATGTCCTGAGCAGAAATCCAGCAGGTATTTGCCATTATTATTAGCTTTGCTTTTTTCTCCAAATTTTCCCAAAACATTTTTGTATGTCTGACAATCACTTCCTACTCTGCTATTTAGATCCCCAACAAGGACCAACTTTTCCTTTTTCATTGTGTCAGTAACTTTCTCTAGAGCCTCAAAAAATTCCTCCACTTCTACCTTAGTAGAACCTTCTGTGGAACCATAGGCACAAATAAGTCTCATTGTCCAGTTCCCCATTCCGATATTTGCCCAAATCACTCTACTTGACACTGCCTGCCATTCAAGAAGATGAACCTCGTATTTTGTGTTGAATACTATGGCTACTCCTTCTTTTCCTTGATTGTCATTGCCTGAATATAACATTTTGTATTTATTGGTCTGAAAGATCTCACCACTTTTTGTCTTTTTTGTTTCAGTCACCCCTATTATGTCGATCTGGTACTTATCTAATTCCTCAGCTAGCTCTATTTCTTTGCCATTCAGGCTTCTTATGTTGATAGTAACGATCTTTAACTCTGGTGATGTTGAGTTGGGATGTGTTTTCTGATTTGTTCCAGTAGCTGACTATTTGCTGTTTGCCCTGGTTACCTGGCAAAAACAACGGGGGCCTTGTTTAACCGGGCGACGCTCCAGCCTGCATGAAATTTTGTCATGTTGTACCATCATTTTTTATTTTGGTTTAAGCCAATAAGAATACAATTTGGTCGGCTAAATCCCAAATTGCCAGCCCATCCTCATTCGTTCAGTATCCAGGTAGATACCCAACAGGGTGCACCATGAGAAGATGAGGATTGGACATTAGGTCAGAAGCCCTGGTCGGTTCTCTGCATTCCTTTAAAGGCTATGTGGAGGTCTCCTCTCAGTTATACAGCTTTGACCCTTAAGCACCCCTTAACACCCCTTTCGCATCATTTAAGTATTGTTTAAATGCTTCCCATGCACTGTCCATATTCTTTCCATCCAGCAACTGATCCCATTCCTCTGAACTCAGTATACTCCTCAGTTGGTCATAATTTCCTGCTTTGTAGTTCAGCATGTAACCTTTTCTGAATGGAACATTCATAAACTTCCCAAGTGAGTACCACATGATCACTGTCACCAACTGTAGGCACAATAGTTACGTATTTAACTGAAACGCCCTCTGACACTATAATCAAATCTAACACTCTTTGACCTTGAGTTCCTTCTGTCACATGCTGCTTAAGGAAGTTGTCTTGCAACAGCTCAATAAATGCATTTTCATTCTTCTCATGAGATTCTACTGCTACCCAATCACTATTTGGATAATTAAAGTCTCCCATTATGATTACTGTTTTCGTGCTCATCTTTTCTATTTGATGATGCACTTCTTCATCACCAGCAACTGATCCACCAGGTCTATAACAACATCCCACTATGTAATTTGTCTTGTTAGATTCCACCTTACTCCAGATGGCTTCAAACTCACTGCTCCATGAAATATTGTTAGTAGTATTACTACATGCATAGGTCTCAACTCTAACTGGATTTAAGTCATCCAATATCATTAGCAGCATGCCCCCCCCTCCTCTCCTATCCACTTTATCCTTCCTAAAAATACTGTATCCATTGACACTTGATACCAGTTAGCAGGTCTGATTCTGATAGCCAGGTCTCACTAATTCCTACAATCTGAGGTTGCAACATGTTGACTAAGGCAACAAACTCTACCCCTTTGTTTCTGATACTCCTGGCATTCGTGTGCAGACATAATAATCTACCTGCATGTTCTTTTGCATACTGTTGTTTGCAGTCTTCCTGACACAGTTGGACAACTTGTAGATCTCTATTCTTCTTTAAATGCTTATCCATGCTAATATTCTATTATCCAAACCCATATTCTCCAATTTGTGCAACATGTTAAACTGTTGCTTTTACATGCTGTATTCTGTATAAATCCAAAAGTATCATGGTGTATCCATCCCTCTTGTCTAGTTCAATGGTAACATTATTATAGAATGTGAGCAAGTTGCTAAAACATGACCTTCCCTTAGTAAACCCTTGTTGCTCATTGCAAAGTAGAGATTCACTGTCAACCCATTTCTGAATGCTAGCCCTAACCAAATTTTCCAAAATCTTCACCTCTACTCCTGAGATACTAATTGGTTAATAGTTGATACATTGTTCTTTGTACCACACTTAAGAAATGGAATTACCTTGCATTCTCTCCATTCCTTCAGAATCTTCCCTGTCTGAGACTCATATTAAACAGTCTGGTCAAAGGAATAGCCAGTTCAGCTGAGCACTTTTACCACACGTGCTGATATCCCATCAATTCCTATTGCTGAATTCTTATTCATTTTGTGCAACAGCTCTAATACCTCGTCCTCATACACTTGAATTTCTTCATCCAATAAAGAGGTAGCAGTGAACTCAATGTAACATACAAACATACACCAGGTTGATAGCTTTTAACAAAATGGGCACTCATTTGTTGAACAACCTCTTCTGCATCAGTAACCCTCACTCCATATGTATTTAGAAGAGCTATTCTTTCATGTTCATTTTCTCTTTCACTTGCAACATATCGATACAATTTTTATGATTTGTCTTTAGCACGCAGAGCCCATTTCATTTTATACTCAGACTTTGCTTTCCACACAACAGTTGTGACTATTCTAGCCTGCTGCTTATAATTTTCATAAAGCACATCATCCTTATGCATTCAGTATTCCTTCCACATCATTCTTTTCTTCTAAAACTCTTGCTTAATAAGACACCATAAGAGGATTGGTAATGATAATGAATGCCATGAGGAATACAAAGAACAACAAGTAGGGTGACTCATTGGTAAGGATATCTAAAGTTCATTATGAGCTGCAGTTAGTTAATGAAGTGAAAAAATGTCCTAGCAAGTTCTTTCAAATGTAGCCAGCAAAAAAAAAAAAAAAAAAAATTGAAGAATGATTATGGTAGGATGGCATTAATTGGAGAAAATGGTATAAGGACAACTGCTGCAGAGGATAAAGTCTAGATATTTAATGAGTAGTTCATAAAGGTCTTTCATCCTTGTGAATATGAAATCATGAAGAGTTTCAGAGCAGTGAATGAAGAAGAGGAGATATAGGGGAAATTAAACTAACTTAATGTTAATAAGGCTATGGGACTTGATGATATATCACCATGTATTTTGAAAGATATTGTCTTTCCCCCCAGAGGCAAAACTGCATGCCACCAGATAGTTCCCCAGGCTGAGGATCAGCGAATGGCCATCAGAGCTGGTGGCTAACTGAAAATAGCTAATAAGCAGTCCTAGACAAGAAGCAGCTATACTGACAGGACATGGTGGGTTAGTGGACAACTCCAGTAACTCTATAAAATGCCACAGAAGTCCAATGATGGTATTACATCAAGCCAAGCTTAGGCCATCCTAAACCTAAACATAACCTCTATGCTCCTTGTTACATCACTCCCATGCTCTTCAAGGAAGACTGAGGGGTTTGTCAGATAAGTGGCAAATCTACTGAAAATAAAGATAAAATACTACCAAAATCTGATGTCAAAGAACAAGAGAAAAAACTCGTGCAGGCTTGGGACGTTGCCAGTCAAACAAGGTCCACATCCCCAATCAAGCAATCCAGGTTGGATCGAAAAATCGGCTACTAAAAACAGAGACAAAGAAATCAAACTCAAGCCTGTAAGGTATGGAATGTCCACACGCTATGGGCAATTGGAAAATTGCAGTTGCTTCAAGAAGAAATCAATTAATACAGATGCGTCATCTTGAGTATTTCATAAATGAGGTGGACATTGTCAAGAGAAACAAATGGTTGAAGAGTTCTCTGGTCAGGAAATGAAAGTAAGCATGAAGCAGGTGCAGGATTCCTGCTAAGTAACAATACCTGTCATTCAATGCAATGATAGGATACAAACCAGTTCATAAAAGGATAATGGTTGTAAGATTCGTTGCCCGGCCATTTAATATTATGACCATTCAGGTATATATGCCCACTGGGAGAGGGCAGAAGAAGACATTGAGAGATTTTACAGAGATCTACAGCTAGGAACTGATGAAGCACTGAAGCGGGATATACTCATCTTTGGAGGAGGCTGAAATGCAAAGATTGGCAGAAATAACACAGGATGGGAAAATTTGGATATGGAGAAAGAAATGAACATAGAGAGATGCTTCTGGAATTTGCCACTGATAACAACCTGATGATTTGCAATACCAAATTCCAACAAAAAGATTGTCATAAATGGACAAGGCGTTCCTATGCCTGCCATTGATATCACTGAAGGAGCCAATGATCGACCTGATATTAATAGACCAGAAATGGAGAACATCAGTTCAACAGTGCAGATCATTCCAAGGAGCTGATATTGATTCAGACCGCAGCTTAGTGATTGCAAATATAATACTAAAACTGAAACAGAAGTACAAAAGAAAGTTCCATATAGCTAGATATATCTCAAGACTAAATGAAGACATGTTAAGACCAGCACATCAGGATATACTGGAAACTAAGCTTAGACCACAAGTGAAAAACAAAATATAAATACAAGAGCAGAACGACTGACTACAGTACTAAAAAATAAGCATTAGAGGAAGTAATTCCTGAAAGAAGATCAACAAGAAATGGATAACTGCGGAAACCTGAAATTGGTACAAGAGAAAAGAGAACTGAAACTTCAAAGAGATAATTCAGAGGCTGCAGATGATTTATACCGTCAAAAATGCAGTGTAGTACGGAAAGCAGCAAGATCTGATGATAAAGCCAAATGGCTGGAGGACCAATGCAAAAACATTGAACAGTACTATGGAGAACACAAAACTAGAGAGGTCTATAAACTTATAAGAAATGTCAGTAGGCAAACAAGATTAGTAGCACTTAAAGATGAAGATGATAAAGTATTGATGGACAAGACCAAATCATACACAGTTGGACAAGATATTGTAGCAAACTATATAAAAATCAACTAAATAATACTGCAACAGAAGTAATCAAAGAACTAAAAGCAATCTCTCCACCAGCAAATATCTTTGAAAATTACATCTTGGAAGAGGTGGTGAGAAAGGCTATAAAACATCTCAAGAACTACATGAGTACTGAAAATGACAACATAATAGGCGAGATGTTAAAATATGGGAAAGAATTTTTTGTAAAAGAAATGCATAGGCTATGTAATGAAATATGGAGATCAGAGTATAACCCCAAAGAGTGGAAAAAATCAGTCTTGGTTGTTCTTCATAAGGCAGTGCTTTAGAATGCACCAGTTACAGAACTATTGCACTAATGAGTCATCTTGGCAAAGTGCTGATGAAAATACTTACAGAATGCCTGAAGAGCTATATGGAGGAACATCTTCCTGATGAGCAAGCCGGATTTCGAAAAGATCGAAGTACAATGCAAAATATTCACACTAAGACTAATACCAGAGAAAGCTTGAAAAAAGTACTAAAAGATATACTGCTGATTCGTGGACTTCCAAAAAAAGCCTTTGGTAATATTGATTAAAATATAACATGGGCAGTCTTGGAATTCTATGGTGTGAACAATAAATTGATCTGCCTGTTTAAAGATATAAACAGCCAAGCACAAGCAACAGTCAGGATAGCAGATGTAACTGGAGAATGGTTTGCCACTAGTCAAGGCACAAGACAAGGGGACCCAATATCACCAATCATCTTCATCACACATCTGAGAAGAACACTGGATAAGATTAAAGAAAAATGTGGAGGAATTTCAATAAATGGAATGAGAATAAGCTACCTCTGCTTTGTAGATGACATTGTCCTGATTGAAGAAGATGCAGCAAGACTGGAATGAACACTACAAACACTATACACAGAAGGAAAAAGATATGGACTAAATGTTAATTTTGAAAACACTAAAGCAATGATATTTGGACAACAGGAGTTGCTGAACAACATTACCATAGAAGGATTGCGACTGGAAAATGTGGAACACTTCACATACCTTGGATGCCACATGCCTCATGACTTGGAACCTAAAAAAGAAGTAAAAATTAGAATAGCCAGAGCAACGGCTATGGTAAAAAAAGTGTCTTTTTAAGCAGTGCATAATGTGAATTCTTTTGTGAATTGTGCTACATTTTTTACTCAGTAACACAAGTGTTCTTTAGTGGTTCTGCTTTTGGAGTTTCGTTGTTATATATTGTGTTATTTTTGGGTTACCGAGAAGGCGAGGTCACAGTCGGCAGTTTGCAGCGGAAGAGAAGATAAGTTTTCGCTATCTAGTATAGTTGAATATAGCATTATATTTATATATGTATGTTTATATTTAGCGTTTTTATATATATATATATATATATATATATCATACAGTTTTCATATATATTTTTAGCGATTAGTTTAGTAGTTACTTGGCAGTAAGGAATGATGGCAGATTCAGCTGCAATCACAAATGGCTTGTCGCCAAGTCCTCTGCCATTTAAGAACTCTATTTCATGTAACATAATAAAGAACTTTGTGGCATGCAGTGTTTGCGGCATGTATGCTTCCTGGGTGTTGGATATGTGGTGGGTGAGAAAAGGTAGGGAGTGCGTATATGCGCAAAATGCAGGCAATGGGAGGAAATCAATGAATTAGATATTTCGATAACTGACCTAATTGCTTCAGGGATGGGAAATGAATGTCGGGAGATGAGTAGTATGATAGGAGAAAAGAAGAGTCGGGAGTGTGGAAGGCTTGAATGGCTGTGAAGTTTATGGAGATAGTTTTGATTTGGTAAACGAATGGTGAGTAAGAGTGACTAACTTGCAGAGAGAGATAGACTAGCTGAAAGAGGAGGTTGAATGTCTTGTGAACGAGATGAGAATATGAAAGATGAGATTAAGAGAATGGAAGAGATGTATGCAAGGCGAATCAGAGTAGGAGTGAAAGAATGTTTTGGGAATGATAGAAGAGGAGAGAATAGAAGCAGTAGGAGGGATGGAATGAGAAAGAGATATGGGAATGATAGAAGAGGAGAGAATGGGAACAGTAGAACAGTAGAAGAGAGGGAATGAGAGAGAGTTATGTTAACTCTAGAAGAGGAGAGAATAGGATAAGTCGAAGAGGAGAGAATAGGATAAGTGGAAGAGAGAGTTATGGGAATGATAGAAGAGGAGAGAGGGATGCATGGGAGCAATCGAGGAACAGGGTGGTAAGAGGTGTAATGAATGGGGACTCAATGATCCATGGTGTGCAAGATAGGATGTGTGAGGAGTGTTTGCCTAAAGCAGTGGTCGCCAAAGTGGTTGACATAACATTGTTAGGGGTCGATAGAAAAATATAAGATATCATTGTATGGGTAACATTTAATTCGGTAAACTTGGATTACCTTCATCCTGAATGACAATGCAGTTAAGAGTGAATCATGGGAACAGTGACATGAATAGGACCTGTAAGATGGAGCAAGGTCATGAAAATAGTTACAGAGGTAACGATTAGCTAACTTAAAATAATTAAAATGACGTATTTACCAATAAATGGATGTCAGTGGTTCCAGCACGGCGTGAGAGGGATTGCAACACGTGCATGGTTACTTATTTACTTATACTTACACGTATTCAATCCCAGTTCTCATTTTTGCACATCGACATACAAGTGAGTGTTAATGTTCTAAAATTCATCAACATACATATTATAATTCAATCGTTATTCATTCACGAACTAAACTTCTCTATGTTGAAGAGTTGAGCAGGGCTAGTAGTTTTGTACATCCTATATATACCTATAGGAAGATTGTACTATTGTTATTTTGTTATCTAAATTAAATTTTATATTTTATATATTATTTATCTCTCCTATCAAATATGTAATGTTAAAGATGACGTCAAAAACAAAAACGTATCCGTTTGACGTTAAGCCAATATAATAATATATACTATATTACACATACAAGAAACACTGTAACTATAAAATAAACAATCTAAAAACTCACATAAGTGTCTTTTCTGCTTATCCTATTATAATTATGTAATAGTAAAATAGAGGGGGGGGTTCGATAAAAAGTAAGACACTCTTGCTTTTTGATGGTCAAAGAAGTTTGGCGGTAGGAACAAATGACTTGAGAGGTAATGTAAATTGGGCAGCGAGAGATATGGGATTCTTGCTTGAGGTAGTACGAAAGAAGATGCAGAGAGGAAAGATAGTGTGCGTGTTGCCTAGGTATGATAGAGACGAGCTGAGCAGAAGAGCAGTAATATTGAATATCATAATAGCTAGAATGTGTCAGAAGAGAGGATTGGAATATGTGGATGCTTGGAGGGCGTTTGGGACAGAGAGGAATTGTATGTGAGGGACCACTTGCATTTGAATGAGGAAGGACATAGGCATCTATAGAGATTGCTATTCTGAACGAGTCAATGTGTTAATGCAGGGAAACTAGAATGCCTGAGGTGGATGGTAGCAGGGGTTGCCTCTTGTGGAAATGGGTACTTGGGAGAAGGGAGACAACATCAGGTAACGCTGAGCCCATGGAGTCTAGAGGGGATAATGCTGGGTATAGAAACAGTGGCATTTTTATGCTTTATATGCTAATGCCAGGAGTATCCGGAATAAAGGAGAGGAAGTAGTGTCGCTGATAGCATCAGCTTGGGCAAAAATTATTGGGATCACAGAGACATGGTTGACAGAAAAGGATATAATAACAGGAACAGAAGTAGCAGGGTACAGCATTTTTCAGCAGGATAGGAAGGGAAAGCGTGGTGGTGGAGTACTGCTTATGATAAGACGACTTATGTCCTCTAAGAGTGGAGGCTTTGAAAGGCAGTGACACTAATGATTTTGAAAGCATATGATGTGAGGTAGAGATGGACAAGACGGGATATTTAGTTGGGTGTTGCTACAAACCAAGGAGCACAGAGGGTGGAGACCAGGAGATGTTTAGACAGTTGAGCTTGGCAAGTGCAAGAAGAATGATTGTTATGGGAGATTTTAACTACACCAATATAAATTGGGGAGATGATGATGCATGTAGCAATAAGAGAATGGAATTTATAGGGTTCTTGAGGGACAAATGTCTTAGGCATCATGTAATAGAGGGAACAAGAGGTTCACGAGTTTTGGATTTGGTCATAGCATCAGAAGAGTTGATAATAACTAAGATGACATCTCTTCCACCAGTTGGAGAGAATGACCATGTGGTTTTGACTTGGAAGATAAATTGACATGCAAGAGTATCAAAGAGATGGGAACATATGTGTAATTATAAGGAAGGGGATTATAATAGTGCTAGGTATCAACTTGGGGAAGTTTCATGGAGGGAGGAATTGGTTAGTGCTTAGGAAATTGTGAAGGAATATTTGTTAGCAGCAATAGTAAGCTGTATTTCACAAGTGAAGAAGATGACACAATTTGGTAATTTGGTATAAAGTGGATGACAAACATTATTAAACAGGAACTGCATGTGAAAAAGAGGCTATGGAAGAGATATAAGGAGACAGGTGAAGAGCAGATGCATGAAGAATATAAGACACAGGCCAGGAGAGTGACTAGTATGGTAAAGAAGGCAAAACTGGAATATGAGAATGATTGGCCCTAAGATCCAAAGAAAATCCTAGGGAATTTTTTAGCTATGTGGCCAGTAGGAGGAAAAATTATTGTGGGAGAATGATTGTGGGATAAAAATGGGAATAGAATGACTGATGCAGAGGACATAGTGGAATTGTTCAGTGAGCACTTTATTGGAGTATTTCATCCTGGAGGATTAAATTTTAATACTAGAGGAATAAGGCAGGTTCGAGGTTTAGAGGTTCAGTTGGAGAGCATGTTCCAAATACTGAGTACTCTGGATGTCAGTAAAGCTGTATGATGGATTGTATTTCACCACGAGTTTTGAGAGAATGTGCTAAAGAACTGACAGCTCATTTGACCTGGCTTTTGAATGAAAATCTAGCTACGGGAAATGGAAGGAAGGTAAGATTGCATAAGGGCTGTAGCAGACTGGAATAGTCTCATTATAGGCCAGTTTTTGTGTGTCATCAGTAGTTGTTAAGATCTTGGAGAAATTAGTTAAGGCCTGTATACAACTTTGGGCAGATGAGGGTAATGTTATCTGTGAATCAACATGGATTTGTGAAGGGGTGCTCTTGTTTTATTAATATGCTAGCCTTTTATAATAAAGTTACAAGAACAGATGATGTGAAACTGGGAAGGGTGATTAGTAATAGTGCAGATGTGGTAGTCCTGCAAGAGGATTTGAATAAGCTAGACAGATGGGCAAATGAATGAAACGGATATCAGTTTAATGCAGCAAAGTGTAAGGTCTTGAGATTTGGGACACGTTGATGGGATGCTGCATACTGTGTTGGAGGAGCTATACTGGAGAAAGTAGGGGAGACGAGAGATCTGGGGTGATTGATAGAAACCTGAAATTCAAGGGACATATTGCAAAGATGGTGAAGGTAACACAAAGGATTGCTGCAATAATGAGAAGGATGCTGACCTGCAGCGATAAAAGAGTTATCATTCCGTTGTATAAGACCCTGATCAGACCACACTAAGACTATTGTTCTCAGATTTGGTCTCCACCATTGGAAGGGGATAATTTAACTGTGGAAAGGGTACAAAGGTGGATAACAAAGATGGTTTCAGGACTGTACAATGTTAGTTATGAGGATCAGCTGAGGGAATGGATTGTAGAGTTTGGTGGATAGAAGAAGGAGAGGTAATATGATTGAGACTTTTAGACGGTTGAGAGTTACTGGGTTGACACTGGGGAGTTTTTTCGCTTGGCTGAAAACTGGGAAGGAGTGATGACAAGGGGCATTCCCGGAAGTTACGAAAGGAAAGTGTGAGCAAGAGGGTGAGGAGTGGTTTCTTTGCATGGCGGGTGGTTGAACCGTGGAATGCATTGCCTGATAGAGTGGTGAGAGCGAGAATGGTTATTGAGTTTATAGAGTGGTATGATAGACTTTGTGTTTCCTAGGAGGGACCTCCCGTGATGAGTCTTTTGACTCTTTGGAGGCCTAAATAATAATAATAATAATTAAAATCCTTGGACAAAATATGGAAGGGCCAAGCTATAAAGATACACACTAAACTGCATATTCTGGAAACCTGTATCTTCAGCAGCATGCTCTGTGGATGTGAGGCCTGGATACTCCTGAGAGAATCTGAAAGGAGGATATTAGCATTTGAAAGGAAGTGCTATAAAAACAAGTTGAAAATAACCTGGATCTAGAAAGTGAATAATGGGGAAATCTGTAGATGAATACAACCAAAAGAAAACCTGATCCAGAAAACAATCAAAAGGAAACTATGTCTATTTGGCCATATATGTAGAATGAACGATGAGAGGAAATTAAAAACACTGATGTTTGGGATGATTGAAGGAAAGACCAAAAGAGGGAAACCAATCAGAGAATGGGGCAATGACATTGTCAAATGACATGGAAACTCTTTACACAAACTGAGTCATTTTCCACAAAATAGAATGCAATTGAAGAATCATATCAAGGTGGCATCAGACACGTATGGGCGTTGAACCCATGGCTGTTGTTGATTTTGAAAGAATGTGCTAGGGTGTCGACATCTGACTCTTACATTGGATCAAGTTCCAAAGGGGTGGAAAGAAAGCAAGATTGTACAGCTTCATAAAGGCAGTGACAGAATTCAAGCATCAAATTATAGGCCAATCTGTATGTCAGTTGTTTTGATGAAAGTGTTAAAAATTCTGGTGAGCAGAATCGAGAATTGGGTTGACAATAATCATATTCTCTTTCATGAACAGTGCAGATATGCTAAAGCGAGGTCATGTTTTAGTAATCTACTTACTTATTACACTAAGGTGATAGCAGCATTGGATGTGGAAGATGGATACACAGCAGTATACTTAGATTTTTGCAAAGACTTTTGATAGCTTGCTGCATGATAATTTAGTCAAAGTAAAGCAGATGGGGTTGGATATTAGACTAGTGCATTTTTTTAAAAATTGGCTGTCTGACAGGTATCAACGAGTTGTTTAAGGCGGAGCAATATCCCAGAAGAGGAAATTCACTAGTAGTATGCCTCAAGGATCTGCTTTAGGGCCATTGCTGTTTAACTTGTATGCTAATTATATTGGGAAAGATTTGAATGGGAATATACAGTTGTTTGCAGATGATGCAAAGTTGGGACAAACTATTAGGAGTAGAGCAGATGTTGTGGCCTTACAAGAAGACTTGAATAGACTGAGTGAATGTGCATGGCAGCAGGAATGCCAATTCAATGTTGTGAAATGTAAGGTTTTAAAATTTGAAAAACAGAGATGGAATGTAGAATTTACTGTTGGTAGGGGATATATTGTTGAATGTGGAGGAAATAAGAGATCTTGGGGTGGTGGTGTATAAGGATCTGAAATTTACAGGACATATTGCCAAGATTGTGAGGGCAACACAATGAATTCTGGGAATGATGCAGAGGACACTGACTTGTAGAAGTAAGGCAATTCTGATTCCAGTGTATAAGGCTCTGATTAGACCACATATGGACTACTGTGTACAGATTTGGTTACCTGGTTTTCAAAATGTGAGGAGATGTTGGAGAGGGTCCAGAAGCAATTGACCAAAATAATTTCTTATCTCTTGAATGTTGAATGTGAAGAAAAGTTGAAATGATGCAATTTGCAGAGTCTAGTAAGAAAGAAGAGGGGGTGATATGATAGAGGCATACAAGTTAGTAAGGGATTGTGATAGCATTAACATTGAAATAGGTTTCATAAAATGGTGGGAGATTTGGGAAGAACAAAAGGTCATCCCTAGATGCTGTACAAGGAGGCTGTGAGCAGGGGAGTGAGAAGCAGGTTTTTTGCATGGAGAGTTGTGAATGATTGGAATGCATTGCCTGATAGCATGGTGTCTGCAGAGAATTTGAATGTGTTTAAGGCATGATATGATGTGCTGTGTGTATAAAAAAATCGACCTTCTAGATGATTCTGTGAGCTAATAGGGTCTTATAATAATATTGGTTCATTCCTAGTACATTGTGTATAGTAAAAAGCATAACTTTTCAGTTCATTTTCATTCCAAAAACAGTTATGATATATCTTATTCAAAACATTTATGAATAATTGCAAAATGAAAGTACAAAAATTCAAGCCTTTAAAAAAAAAAAAAAAAAAAAGAAAAGAAAGAAAGAAAAAATGACAACTTTATGAACTTAAGTAGTTGTACAAGCTAATCCTAAGTAGGCTGCTCCAGAAATTCATGCCTTACATGAGATTCAAACTTGTGCTTTTTGTAGTATACAAGCCTATTATACCAAATGAGAATCTCTCAAGTTCATATTTTCCTGTAGTACCAAATACTACATACATTTGACAATGCTTAGTGCTCTGTTGTTCTATATGAATGCAATCAGCAACATTCCAATAATTTAAATCTCATTAGCTATGTCATTATCCAGTTAATGAGAAACAATGTCCATTGCAACGTTTCTCTCTTATAATATCTGTAAATAACAGTCTCTCCCTCTCTCTCTTCAAATATCTGTAAACAGTAAGCCATCTTTCTCTCTCTTTCTCTTCCAGTATCTCAAAGATAATTATTATCTCAAAATGTTTATCTCAGATAAACACACTGACCTCTGAATTAGAACTTTTTTTTATGCAGGTGTATGTAAATGTCACTTACACTGGGTTGATAATGTTTGTCTAAGAGGCATAACTGTGGTCCTAAGACAGTCTGTCAGGAACTAGATTGCTATAGTCTAAGAAACCTTGTACAGACAAACAGAACTTCCTGTGTGCAGCAATTGACTGAAGCATTTAATGAAGGCTTCAGTCAATTCAACCCAACCCATATCTCACTGAATTATGCACAGGGAATTGAAGAGGAACTGTATTATCAGTTGCATCATGCTTAAACAGAAACACAGTATTAAATAAAAGTTTCTAATTCAGTGGCCAATATATGTGTACATAGAAGTTTAGTTGTATGCATGGTGCACTCTACTCTGAGATAGGAACTGTTTCAATCCAGAAATAATATTTCTGGTGATTGGCCAATTTCGTTTTTGGAAAATCTTGGCATATTCTGCATTGTCAGCTGATTGTGTTTATTGAAAATTTCTTAATATTTAACTGCCACGGCATTTAATTGTCTATCAAGGTCTTGGAAAATCCAAGTATAACACTGTGTATGAGAGTGGTCTGAAAAGTTCTCGGTCTAAAAATGAAAAAATGAATTTATAATTTCAAAATTATTTTTATTTTTCAACATAATCTCCCTTAAGACATACATTTATTCCAGCAATGCTCCAGGGCCATTATCCCATCCCTGTAGTGGTTCTCAGTAAGATCTGCAAAATACCTCTCTACAGGTGCAATCACCTCTTGATTCGAAGAAAAATGCTGACCAGTGAGGATGATTTTTAGTTTTGGGAAGAGATAGAAGTCAGAGGGAGCCAAATCTGGGAAACAAGGGGGGGATGTGCCAACAATACATAGTACAGATCCCTTAATTTTTCCATTGCCAAAACACCTTTGTGGGCAGGTATGCATTTTTCTGATGAAAGATGATTTTTTATTTCTGCAAACCAGGTCTTTTCTTACAAATTTTTTCATCTCGTCTGGTTAAAAGATTGGAATAATATCCCCCGGTTATTGTTTTAAGATAATCAATAAACAAAATACCTTTAGCATCCCAAAACACCGATACCATGACTTTTCCTGATGGAACCAACTTTATCTTTTTTGGTGCTAAACAACCGGCTTCTGTCCACTGTTTTGACTGCCGTTTAGATTCTGCTGTGTAATGGTGAATCCAGGTCTCATCCATAGCAATAATTCAATGCACAAAATCAGTTTTATTCTTGTTAAAACGCTCGGAGCACTGTTCAGAGATTTTCATGCGAGTGAGTTTTTGATCTGCTTTGAGCAAGCGCTGCACCCATCTTGCACAAAGCTTTTTCATTTGCAGTTCTTCATGCAAAATATATCCTATATGTTCTTTTAAAATTCCTATAGTCTCAGCAATTTCACGCACTTTTACTCACCGGTCATCAAATATCATATTGTGCATTTGTTGAAATTCGTTTAAACTCGGCAGCCCATATCTTACTCATTGAAAATGAAGGAGAAGAGATCCCATAAAGTTTTATGAACTTTTAATGAATATCTTTTGGCATTAAACCTTCTTATACAAAGGATTTTATAACCTCATGATACTCAATATTATCCATTTCAAGGGATACAGACAACACTTTTGCTTCAGACAGCTGTATAAAACAAACTACTTGATAGAATGACTTGCAATTTCACATGGATGCTTGACAGATGTACCAACTTAGAAAAAAAAAATCTTGCCGATAGTGTTGCCATCTATGGTCGAGAGCAAGAACTTTTCAGACCACCCTTGTATATCTCTCCTTTATCTTGTGAATTTGTCACCTTGTTGTAATACGTAAACAGGTTGCTGAACATGACCTCCCCCTGATGAACGCATGATGATCATCATCATAAAGAAATGATGATCATCATTTCTTTATTTAGCTGGTATTATCAACCCATTTCTGATATCCTAGTCCTCATCTACTTCTCTGACACCTGAACAACTCCTGACACAGAATGGCCTATAATTTGTAGCCTCATTCTTAATCACCATTTTGTGAAGTGGAACAGTTTTTTTCCCGTTTTTCATTCTTCTCTGTTGCAAGACTAATGTTAAACAGGTGTGCCAACGGTGCCGTTAATTCCCTATAGCATTCCTTCAAGACATGCAGCAATATGTTATCAAATATTACTTCCTTATTAATATCAGGTTTACTTAATTTCTCATACGCCTCCTGCTTGTTCACCATTAGTCATTCCTCGACTATATCATCTACACTCCATCTTCTTGATATTATCTTCACTAGGATGAAATACACTGATAAACTGCTCATTGAATACTTCAACTATATCCTCTGCATTGGCTGCCAATCCACCAGTGGCAGCATCTAACACCATGGTCATATTTCTTGGACTTGTCACATATTAAAAAACTCACTAGAATTTTTTTTTTTTTTTTGCTTGATTGGCTAATGTCTTCTCATACTGCACTTTTTTCTGTTTTTACCAACAAGTTATCTTCCTGGCCAGCTCTTTATACTCTTTATGCCACTGATTATTAGCAGCAGTCATCTTGTGTTGTCCCTACAGTGCTTTCTTCTTCCAGAAGGTACTGTAGGGACAACACAAGTCATATTTGCTGTCATATTTACCACTGTATTTTTAATCATTTATATATATATATATGAGGATGGTCTGAAAAGTTCTCGGCCTTGACTATAGATCGCAACACTATCGGCAAGATTTTTTTTTCTAAGTTGGTACATACAGGGTGTTCGGGATAAATTTGACATATTTATAATTAATTATATTTTTCCGTAAGTTACATGTATTAACACACACTTCTCTTCATTTAAAAGTTTGGACCCTTCTTCATTCATATACAAGATGTCAGAAAGGATGGATAGCTGGAACCCACCTGAATCATGGAAGAGAATAACTTGTATCATGATGATTCGTGCCCGCCATCAAAATAAGGATATTACGACTGCTGCCCAATGCTCCCTGAATACAGTAAAAACAATCAGGCACGAACTAGAGACTTGCAATGGTGACTACGAGGATGTAGCAAGAAGAAAGATCCCTAGCAGACGATCTGATTGCGTTCGTACAGCAGAATTCCTCGCAAATCTGCAGGAACAGGTGTTGAAGAACCCTGGCATTGGAATTCGGGCTTTGTTCGTGGAGTTGCTAACTGTAGTCAAGCCCTGGATAACAAGGGTAGCCAATGGTAGGCCGTATGTATGGCAGCAGGATTCGGCCCCTTGCCACACCTCTGGGAAAAGTCAAAAATGGTTGTCTGAAAATTTCTACGACTTCACCAGTCCAAATGTTTGGCCTCCAAACTCCCCAGACCTTAACCCCATGGATTATTTTGTATGGGGCGCAGTTGAAAAAGACACCAATCGCACTTCCAGTAATACAAAAGCCCAGTTAATGGATAAAATTAAAACAGTTTTTGCGGCCCTTCCCAGGGAGACTGTAGCATTCAGCTTGTTCGAGGTTCCGAAGCAGAATTGAAGCTGTGATCGATGCTAATGGTGGTTATTTTGAGTAAATCTTGTTGATAGTATTGTAATTAACTCTGCCTGTAATGTTTTTTTGTCAATTCATTAAATTTAATTTTAATAGATACAAAGAAGATTTTCTTTTTCCTTACGAAACTGTCAAATTTATCCCGAACACCCCGTATGTCATAAGCATCCATGTGAAATTGCAAGTTATTTTCTCAAGTAGTTTATTTTATACAACTGTCTGAAGCAAAAGTGTTATCAATATCCCTTGAAATGGATAAAATTGAATATATTGCGATTATAAAATTCTTTGTAAAAGAAGGGTTAACACCAAAAGAAATTCATTCTAAGTTCATAAAAGTTTATAGCCACTCTTCTCCTTCATTTTCGATAATTAAGAAATGGGCTGCTGAGTTTAAACATGGCCGTACCAGCCTTGAAGATGATTCACTTGAAGAACGTTCAAAAAGTGTAACAACACCAGAAATCATTGATCAAGTGCACGATATGATATTGGATAACTGGCAAGTCAAAGTGCATGAAATTGCCAAGACTATAGGCATTTCAAAAGAATGGGTAAGATATATTTTGCATAAAGAATTACATTATGAAAAAGCTTTGCGCAAGATGGGTGTTGCACTTGCTCACAGCAGATCAAAAATGCACATGTATTAAAATCTCAGAACAGTACTTGGAGTACTTAGAGCATTTTTAACAAGAATAAAACTGATTTTGTGTGTCAAATTATTGCTATGGATGAGACTTTGATTCACCATTACACACCAAAATCCAAACAGTAGTCAAAACAGTGGACAGAAGCCGGTTGTTCAGCACCAAAGAAGACAAAGTCAGTTCTATCAGCAGGAAAGGCCATGGCATTGATGTTTTGGTGCTAAAGGCATTTTGTTTATTAATTATCTTGAAAAGGGTAAAACAATAACCACAGAATATTATGAATATTATTCTGATCGTTTAATTAGACCTCTTGATTTGAAGAAAAACACTGACCCGTGAGGATAAGTTTTAGTTTGGGAAGAGATAGAAGTCAGAGGGAGCCAAATCTGGGGTACAGGGTGGATGTTCCAACAATACATGGTGCAGATCCCTTAATTTTCCCATTGCCAAAACACCTTTGTGGACAGGCGTGTATTGTCCTGACGAAAGATGATTTTTTTCTTCTGCAAACTGGGTCTTTCCTTACGAATTTTTTCGTCTAGCCTGGTTAAACGATCGGAATAATATTCCCCGGTTATTGTTTTACCCTTTTTATGATAAATAATAAACAAAATGCCTTTAGCATCCCAAAACACCGATGGCCATGACCTTTCCTAATGAAACTGACTTTGTCTTCTTTGGCGCTAAACAACCAGTTTCTGTCGACTGTTTTGACTGCTGTTTGGATTCTAGTGTGTAATGGCAAATCCAAGTCTCATTCAGACGGAAAAATTTGTGAGAAAAAACAAGGTTTGCAGAAGGAAAAAATCATCTTTCATCAGGACAATGCATACCTGTCCACAAAGGTGTTTTGCCAATGGGAAAATTAAGGGATCTGCACCATGTATTGTTGGAACATCCACCCTGTTCCCTAGATTTGGCTCCCTCTGACTTCTCTCTTTCCAAAACTAAAACTCAAATCCTCACTGGTCAGCGTTTTTCTTTGAATCAAGATGTGAATGCACCTGCGGAGAGGTATTTTGCAGATCTTACTAAAAACCACTACAGGGACTGGATAATGGCCCTGGAGCATCGCTGGAATAAATGTATTAGTCTTGAGGGAGATTATGTTGAAAAATAAAAATAATTTCGAAATTATAAATTTGTTTTTCCATTGTTAGGACGAGAACTTTTCAGACCACCCTCGTATATATATAGATATATATATTGATTTCTATTATAGTTAAAATTCATTTTTGATATACAGAACTTTCTAACCAACTTTGAAGGGGAAAAAATAAACAGTAACAAAAAATATCTGAGTTTGATTCAGAACATTTTTGTTACATTAAACCTGAAGCTGTTAAATTGTTATAATGGTGTAGGATGATAGACTATACACTGAAATGCACATTAGTAGTATTATTAGGACATACAATTGTTATTCAGGTTTTAAAAATAGCTATAGTACTTTTTATTACTTATGGGAATACTAGTTTTATAATTGCTATTATTTGGATTCCTCCAGAGCAGCTGTTCTTAACCTGGAATCCATGGGATTGAAGATATCTCTGAATAGATTTTAGGAGGAAGGGATCTAGGAACATGCACAGGAAAAAGGCTAAATCTTTATTATCACTAACCTCTAACTGAAATTTAGCATTTCCTTGAACAAACTAGCATTATTAGCAGTGTCTATGACTTTGTCACCAAACAGAAAATTGGTGACAAAAGCACATATTTCTTGCAGATTTTTCTTTTCTTTCTAAAGAGAAATCTGCAAATCACATCTGGAAACACTCTAGAACTGTTTTAGTAGTCCTAATAATCAATAGAAAAACTCGTTGATCATTAGGACAAAAAATTTACTACAGTTAGAGTTTAACTTAATAAACCTTGGAGAATTCCAGTGTTCATTGAGAGAAGTCTATCATTGCCTTGCAAAACAAGATGTGGAAACTTAATGTCATTTGCAACAATATATCTTTGTAAATCAGAATTTCCTGCACTTGTTACCATCAAAACAAGAAATCAAAGTTAATTGAATGTCCAATATGACATGCATGTTGCCTTTCCAAGACCATCTACAATTTAATGTTCTTATTCAAGTTAAGCAACAACAGACTTCACGCCGATGTCTTTTAAAAAAAGAAAATTTAACTTACTTGCATTTTTAATGTATTTTCTTGTTATTTCACATGTTGATAAAGAAGCACATGTTTCACAAATTTGTTCTTTTAATATTTTGATAAATGTATTTAATGTATTTGGTTTTCTTTGAAATCCTGTGTATTTTATTTAATGCATTTAGAGACACTATTGTGAGAAGTCCATTGACCTCACAAGATTGCTGAAATGCTCCATGGAACAAAAAAAAAGTTAAGAACCCCTGCTCCAGAGTCTTATAGCTCATCGTGAGAGACAGACATAATGTATTGTATTCTGTCATCGTAATTATCACATTTCCTAGCAGAATATCCTGCTCACTCAATACTTTTCTTTAAAAACATTCTTCTTGTTCCTTGACCATGATCTGATTGTGAGGTTATCATTCAGCACTTTGAATTTTAATTGAAGAAGGGTTATATAAGAAGTTACAGACCAATTGATAGGTCGAACTTATGAAGTGGCTTAGACAGAGCTATAGCATGAGAAACTGTAAGGGGGATGGATGTTAGCACATGGGAAATGGTCAAGGTGTGTTTCAGGTAAGCAGCATCATCCTGCACTCAGTGTCAGGAGGTTCAATCAGATGGCACTGAAATAGATGAGGAGCATCATTAAGAAGGCACAGCAAAAAGAAAATGTTGTGGAGGGAACATAAACAAATGTGATCAGCAAGCTCACGAGCAGTGCAGATCCAAAAAGAAACCGAACTTTTCGGTTTCTTTTTGGATCTGTCATAATAGAAGAAACTAGTAGTCCCCACCTGTTGTATCTTGTTGTTATCAAAAGCGGCAACCTTCATTAGTGTTGTTTCAACTGTTTATGACATTTGTTTCATTAGAAGCCGAGTTATAGTACCAAGAGTGATATTGTGTTTTGATGAATGGTCGGAAAATGATTTTCAAACAGTGAGTTGCGATTGACTCCTGTGTTAAACTTGGTAAAAGTTTTACTGAAACATATCAAATGCTTCAAAAAGCATACAGTGATGAATGCTTATCCCATACTCAAGTTTACAAGTGATTTAAGTGATTTCAAAGTGCTCATGAGACACTTGAGGATGACGAAAAGTTGGGCCATCCAAAAACTGAACTGAGCGAAGTTAACATCCAGAAAGTGTGTGATTTCATCAAAGAAAACCCGAAATCGTCCGTGAGATTGATTGAAGATGAATTGGGGATTCCAAAATCAACTGTGCACAACATTTTGACTGAGGGTTTGGGTCTTCGTAAATTGAATTCGCAATTTGTTCCCCACAAGTTGACCAACAACCGAAAAATGTATCGAATTGAACACTGCAAGGACCTCTTTAAAACAGCTCTTAAGGACCCGAACTTCCTTGAAAATCGTTACTGGTCACGAAACACGGTGTTTTGAGTATGAGCCCGAAACAAAGCTCCAGAGTGCTGAGTGGAGACCACCAGAAGAGGGGGCATCGAAAAAAAGTCACTTGGAGAAGTCAAAAATAAAGACAATGCCGATTTGTTTCTATGATTCCAAGGGCATTATCCACAAAGAATTTGTTCCACCTGGCCAAACGGTCAATGGTGAGTTTTATCTCAAAATTTTGAAGCGATTGATAGCGATAATTCATCACGTATGACATGAATATCGTGATGCAGGCAGCTGGTCACTTTTGCACGATAATGCACCATCTCATCATTTGAACATTGTGAGACAGTTTTTGAGCAAAAACTAAGTTTGTGTGTTGAATCACTTGCCATAATCACCTGATTTAGCATCCTGTGACTTCTTTCTCTTCCCCCAACTTAATTTGCTGATGAAAGGAAAGTGATACGGCACTATTGAAAACGTTCAAGTGGCAGTAACCATGACCTTGAACAGTATCCCAAAAACCAATATAAAAAAAACTCATTTAACAAACTAATTCACCGTGCCAAATGCTGTATCAAAGCTGAGGGAGAGTATATTGATTGAAATAAATGATTTGAATAATTATAATTGGCCTATGTTTTATTTTCTATCAAAAGTTTGGTTTCTTTTTGGACAGAGGGTGTACAGCAGTGTTTCTCAACTTGAGGCGTATGCCCCACGGGGAGGAATTAGAAGATGTTGAATTCGTTCCCCATCACTGATATACTCAAAACACTCACCATTGTTGGCGAGGGAGGACATCTTTGTGAATGTCTTTTGATGTGAGATATATCATTCATGGATAGAATTCAAATAAAAAAAAAAGTGAATAGGGCATGTTTTAGATATTATGACAGTTCACTAAGAATACAATCATGAGATTGGATAGGATATCAGCCCTTGTACTATAAGAAAGCAAAAGTGTTACTGGAGATTTTAGATTGTGTGAAAACAGATGGAATAAAAAAGGAGGATGAGAAGTCACTTGAATAAGTTTGAAACTCAACTCTGTATGGATGTTGACCAGCAGTAGCTGTTCATGTTTTTACATGTTTAGAGGAAAGAGGGGAAATTATGGCAGCCTATTTGGTGGAGCAGAAGTCAGGAAAATACATAGAAAAAAGCATTGTACAGAATCTGAGCTGCATATAAAAAGTAACTGGAGGGAATTGCAAAACAGCGATCATCTGTTTTGGCTATCAGCATGCATTCTAAGGAATTTTTTTGGTGCACCACCACAAATGGCAACAATATTCTAAGGTTGGGCTGATTTTTGAGAACTGTCTTCAACAGAAGAGAAAATGTTTTTTCGTAGCTGAGGATATTATGGATGTACTGTATTCAACCAGGAAACTAAAGGTATAAGGAGTCAGCTCAAGAATTAAAGTCTGATCTTAACTGAAAATTATGGAGACAAAAAATCCCATGTTAAAGCGCTTACATGACTTTAAACTAAGATCAAATAACACTTGACATTTCAACCTTTATATCAAGATCATCATCAGGAATATATATGTATATATATATATATATATATCCGAGGGACATCCAGAAAGTAAGTTCCGATGGGCTGTCAGAGAAACAAAAATATACTTACAAAAGAAACTTTATTGGAAATTGAAGTAGACATCTTTGACTACTTTTCTACATAATTTCCGCCATTGTTCAGGCATTTATCATAACGGAGCACCAAAAGTTGTATACCTTCATCGTAGAAGATTGCCGCCTGTGATGCAAACCATGTATTGACTGCTTCTTTGACCTCATCATCATCTTGAAACTGCTGGCCACCAAAGAAAGATTACAGATGTTTGAAGAGGTGAAAGTCACTTGGTGCGATGTCAGGACTATGTGAGGGATGATGGAATTGTTCCCAGCTGAAGGTGGCGAGAAATTGTTGTGTTATGTCGGCCATGTGTGGGCAGGCGTTAGTCCAACTCGTCAGTCACTAAAGTTGGTCACCTGCTCCGTTCATCATCGTGCACCTGTCCTTCCTTCATTAAAAAGGCTTACCCATTTTTGATTTGATTTTACATGCAGCAGGAATTCAGTTTTCTTAGACATTATAAACACACACACCAAAAAGCGTATGCACTGCGAGAATGTCTGAAAATGGCACCAATGCTTTGCTAATGAATCAACAAACTCAGCACATGTGCGCACCATTGCAATTGCAGCACTGTAGTGAAAATATTTAAAAACAGAACTTACTTTCTGGACATCCCTCACACACACACACTGCTTGAAAAGAAGTTAATGGACACAGTGTGAGGAATAAACCATGGTGCCCACCTTAATAAGACATAGGACCTCCCTGTGATCACTGCAGCAGTCCTATGGGTCATACTTTCTACAAGCATATGATAGCTTGTAGAAAGCAATCAATGGGAATTTTGGACCATTCTTCCTGTAGGCACATAATGAGATCTTGCACTGTTGTGGGGAAGACGTCCCTTGACCTCACTAGACACTCCAGTTCATCCCACAAGTGTTCAGTAGGGTTGAAATCAGAGCTCTGTGGAGGCAATTCAAGTGTGGTGACATTCATGTCCACTAACCATGCAGTTGCAGCACCAGCCTTATAAGACAGTGCATTGTCTTGCTGAAGTTAATCAAATTGAAACGGTTCTGTAGGAATGCCACAAAGTAGGAAGCATTGCATTGTCTAGAATGTTCAGATGCAGTTCAGTGTTCATGGCACCACAAACAGAGGTTCAAGGCTAAACAGGAAAAAAGAGACCATACAATCACACCACCACATCCGAATTTCATAGTTGGGGTAAGCCATTCTGGTAAGAGATATTCACTGAGCATCTGCCACACCCACACCTCTCTATCTACTTAGTACAGTTTGTAGCAGGATTTGTCACTCCATAACACAGCTTTCCAAACTTCTATGATCCACTGTACATGGTCTTTGCACCACTGAAGATGAAACTACATTGGTTTGCGTAATGTGAAGCCTGCATATTGCGGTGGAAACCCATGTTGTAAGCTTTAGTTTATCTTATAGTCAGTGCCTGGAGCTATGCATTCAGCTCCAGGCATTGGTTGTGTTTGCCAACAAATTGCAGATTTTACATGTTCCTTGTGACGATCAAATTGTCAATCTTATGTGACAATTTGATTGTCATTCTTATGTGACAATCAAATGTGGTGGATTGTCACATAAGAATGACAATCAAATGTGGTGGATTGTCATTCTTACAATGACAATCCGCCACATTTGATAATTGTGGTGGATTGTCATTGTAACATCGACTTGTATTTGACTTCCTGTGCTTCCAATCTGAGTATGGTATTGCTCTCAGTGGTGTCAAGTGTCCATTTAGGTTGGGTGTGCTGTAATGTAGCTTATGCAACCCATGCTACAAATTTCACATCAATTTGACCATATGATTGCATTTTTATTGATGTATGAAAGTTTTAAGAGTGCATTATGCATCAGCACTCATCTTAATTGGTCCAATGCAATTAACTGTAGGATAATTTTGAATGCCTTAATTTATAAGTTAATATAATTTTAAATATTATTATTATTCCACCCTCCAATGAGTTTGCAGACTCATCATGAGAGGTGTATTCAATTGACTACATATTTTCATACCAAATCTTAAAATCCTGAACACTCCTTGCATTAACAACACATTCTGGTAATGCGTTTTCCATTCGCTGACAGTTCTCTGTGTAAAAAATCTACTCCTTGCACTCCTTTTCACCACACTCTTGCATTACTTTCAGGGATGACCTCTGGTTTTTCCCCTCTTGCATTCTACTCTTTTTATAATCTCATCTGGATTAATTTGATAAAATCCTCTCACTAACTTAAATGTCATATCACCTCTTTTTCTCCTATCCACCAAAATTTGCAATCCACATTTTTTCAACCTCTCTCTCCATAGCCAGCAGTCCAAAGTCCTGATGTTGTCTTAGTCACTCGCCTCTGGACCCTCTCCAATATCTCCACGTCACGCTGAAAACCAGGTGACCAGATTTGGGCACAGTAGTCCAAGTGTGGTCTGACCAGTGCTTTATACAGTGTCACAACCGCTTCCTTATCCTTACATGTTAGAGTACTTCTTATCATAGCAGCACTTCATAACACACCCTTTGCAACACTAGGTGAGTGTGGTGGATTGTCATTGTAACATCGACTTGTAGTTGACTCCCTGTGTTTCTATCTCAATACCCTCTAAACTTCAGTTTACTATCAACCATTGCTCCCACATCTCTAATCTCATCCACTTCTTGCAGTGCTGCACCATCAATATAGTACACAGCCTTATATTTCTGCATTCCAAAATGCAACACCTTGCACGTATTGATATGAAAACTACAATCCCACTCCTTTGTCCAAGTAAAAAGATCCTTTCCCTAACTTAACTATCTCTGTCATATCACCTCTTTTCCTCCTATCCACCAAACTCTGCAATCTACATTTTTTCAACCTCTCTCCATAGCCAGCAGTCTAAAGTTCTGATATTGTCTTAGTCATTTGCTTCTGGACCTTCTCCAATATCCAATATGGAAAGCATTAAGGTCAAATGAACAATAGCTATGCTTCATGTGTGATATTTATGTGAGAAGCACAAACTTCCAAGTGATTACTTGGAAAAAAGTAATCACTTGGGAAATTATTATTTTTCCAAATTGAACGAAAGAAAGGCTGAAGTAACTCGTATTACTTATTTATACAAAGTAGAAGTCAAATGGATGTGTAATCTTATTAAGTAAGAGATTCGTAAGAAAAGGACAATGTGGAAGGAATACTCTGTGCATAAGGATGACGTCCGTTATGAACGTTATAAGGAGCAGGCTAGAATAGTCACAACTGTTGTATGGAAACCAAAGTCTGCTGGCTCTGCTTGCTAAAGAGACTTTAGCATGCAGAGCCAGTTCTATCGACAAGAATTCTGTTGATATGCTGCAAGTAAAAGAAAGAAAAAATATGGAAGAATAACTCTTCTAAAATCCAGATTGCATCAGGGTAACAGATGCAGAAGTTTTTCAGTTAATGAGTGCCCATTTTGTTAAAAGCTATCAACTTGGTGTATGCAACATTGAGCTCACTGTTACCTCTTCACTAGATGAAGAACTGCAAGTATATGCGGACGAGGTAATAGAGCTGTTGCGTAAATTGAATAAGAATTCAGCAATAGGTACTGATGGAATATCAGCACGTGTGCTAAAAGAGTGTTCAGCTGAACTGGCCATTCCTTTGACCAGGCTGTTTAATATGAGTCTCAGAACAGAAGTTTAATATGAGTCTCAGAAGATTCTGAAGGAATGGACAGAATGCATGGTAATTCCATTTCATAAGTGTGGTACAAAGAACAATGTATCCAACTATCGACCAATTAGTATCTCAGGATTGGTGGTGAAGATTTTGGAAAAATTGGTTAGGGCCCGCATTCAGAAATGAGTTGACAGTGCATCTCTACTTTCCAATGAACAGCATGGGTTTACTAAGGGAAGGTCATGTTTAACAACTTGATGACATTCTATAACAATGTTACCATTGAACTAAACAAAGGGAATTGATACACCATGATACTTTTGGATTTTGCTAAGGCTTTTGACAGAATACAGCATGGCAGACTGCTACATAAATTGGAGAAAATGGGTTTGGGGTTATAGAATATTAGCATGGATAAGAGGATGGCTGACTGACAGATATCAAAAAATGGTATATGGGGGATGTGAGTCTGCAAGATTTAAGGTAATCAGTGCTTGCTCCACTATTATTCAATCTGTACATTAATGATATTGGAAAGGATTTGACAAGCAGCACACAGCTATTTGCTGAAGATGCAAAGATAGGTAGGGTAATCAGGAATGCTGCTAATATTCAGTACTTGCAGAATGATTTCAATAGGCTGGAATTGTGGGCATGGGAAAATGGGTGTCAGTTCAATGTCAGTAAATGAAAATCGTTCACTTCGGCATGATTAGATATCCAATGTCGTATTATATTGGTGGGATTATGCTAGAAGAAACTGATGAGGCTAAGGATCTTGGAGTGTTAATAGATAGAAAGTTGAAGTTCAGGGTTCATCTGGCAAAGATTGCAAATATGAATCGAAAGATAATTGCAATGCCGAAACGAATGATGACATGTAAAGATAAGGATGTTATTTTGCCTCTTTACAAGGCTTTGATAAGACCTCACTTGGACTATTGTGTGCAGGTCTGGTCTCCTGGTTTCCATTGTGATTCTGATATATTGGAGAGACTACAAAGGAGAGTGTTAAAAATGATATCAGGATTGTGGAATACTGATTATGAAGACAGATTGAGAATTTGTAAACTGCAGACACTAGGAAACAGGAGAAAGAGGGGAGATATGATTGACTTACAAACTTCTGAAAGGATCATACAGGATTTCACTTGATGAAATTTTTCGATTTATGGAGGGCGGGGAAAGGACGACTGGGCATCGTTGGAAGCTGAGAATGAAGGTTGCTAAGAAGGGGATGAGGGCTAGATTTTTCTCTCAGAGGGTGGTGCGTGATTGGAATGAATTGCCGTTGGATGTTGTGAGTGCAAACAGTGTGAATGAATTCAAGAATAAGTATGATAGCTGGTGTGTGTGTGTGTGTGTAGTATGTGATCTCCCTCAATTAGTCCCTGACTCCCTGGAGGTCTCTCTTAATAATAATAATAATAAGTTCCAACCTCCTGGCTAATAAGCTTTCTTTCATGTTGATGGATAAATACCATATGAGGGTGATAGCTTGAATAAGCAACTTCAGAATGCAAATTTTAAGCACAGTTGGCAGGATGTGGAGACCATTTAGACTGCTTGACTAAATATTCTCCTCATCCTAAATGGAGACCATTTAGACTGGTTGACTTATTGATATGCAGCCTAATCAGGATTTTTTTTTTTTTTTATTATTCCTTTCTAGCTAAAGATCAAAGAAGACATACAGTGGTGTTGTTGGTAATTCTATGGCAAAAAAGTTTCCTTCGGTGTCTATATGAGAGCGCTAAAGGACTTATGTCAAGAAGGTCAGCATTATCATTGGGTGATGTCACCATAGTGCCCTCTAATATAAAGGGGGGGGGATCAGAAAAGGGTAGAAATTGTCACCAATAGCATTAGCATGGGATTAGAGTGAGAAGCAAATTTTCTAAATGTTGCAAGCTGTAAGGTAAGGTGAGTTTTTGACTCGATTCATTTGATATACCTGTTGAATATATTTGACATATGCTTTATCTTGGGTTACTTAGGCACACTTTGGAGAAGTGGATGTTAGAGTGGCATTGGGGGGGGGGGGGGTCAAAGCTCTCGTTCCAGCCTAGATTATTTCAATGATTCAGTTAGAGCAGCTGTTTGGATTGTGGGAGCAGAAACAGTAATCAGCTATTGAAAACGGTGTATAAATCATGGAGGACAATTTCCACAGTATTCATGAAAGTACGGTGTTCATAAAGGAAGAATTTAGGACGATAGAAAGAAATGAAGAGATTTTATCCACCTGATCTGACAATTTCTTTTGGAACAGTTGTTGCTAAAAAAAAGAAGTGCCAGAGGACAGGTTGAGATTGGCTAGATGAAGGTTGATCCATAGAAAAGGAAACGTCAATAAGGTTATAGATGGGGTTGATAAGAACGGACTTGACATCTGCAGTATATTTGTAGAGGGAGCTTGTTAAGAAAAAATTCAGTGTTTGAAGAATAATGAGTATTATCTAATATGTTGGTTGTCAGATGGACAGTTTGTGTTAGGCCATTAGTAACAGCGAATACTTCTGCATCTCTTACGGAATGAATGAATTATGAATGTTGGTCACCAAGGAAGATAATCTTACTGTTTAGGTATTTCAATTTGTCACTGCTTTTTTTCTTATTACAGTAACAAGATACTGTTTAATTTTTGTAACTCTTTCAATGCAAACACTTGTAATCTGAATATTATTAACATCAGACCTCCATGAAGTCAAAAAACTCATTGTGTGTGTGGTGGGGTTACATACCATCATACACAAAACTCATCAAATTGTGCTTTAAACTTATTCAACATGACTGCATTCCACTCACTAGCTGCTCTCCATGCAAAAAGCCTGTTTCTTATTCACTTGTTCTGCCCCTCATACAGTTTCCAGAGATGGCCTGTTATTCTACCTCCCTCCCATTCTATGAAATGTTTTTCCACATTAACTCAGTAAGATAACACTACCCTTACCAACTTATATGTCTCAGTCATACTCTGTCCCCTCCTATTCATGCGAAGACTGCAAATTATATTCCATCTATCTATCTTCATGTTCCACATTCCAAAGACTAGTTATCATCTTAGTCAATCTTCTTTGGATGTTTTCTATGTATCCTCATCACTGTATTCATGGTTATGTGCTGACAGTGCAAAACTGGGGGGAGTTATAAGAAGTGATGCAGATGTTAGATCTTTTTAAGATGATTAAGTAGACTTAGTATGGACAAGTGAATGGAGTTTCAGTTTTAATGTAAGTGGAGTGCAAGATTTTGCACTCTGGATTGCAGTGTTGTAAAGAACTGTATACTGTAAGGAAGTGCATTTCAAAAAGGTGGATGATAGTTGACAGAGAGGTATTACCTTCAGATCAGTTATCTTGTACCATTATACACACTGATCACATAATACTATACAAGGATTATTGTGAACATATTTTGTATCCAATTTCCATTGTGATGTGGAAATTGGAGAGGATCCAAAGATGAGTAAGTAATGAAGAGTAACTAAGGAATCATATGGATTCTGGAATATTAGAAGTTGAAGTGTAAAGTGATGAAATTAGTGGATAAGCAGAAAAAGAGACATTTAAGATAAGATGAAGTAGAGGCAATTTATGACTGAGGCATTTAAGTTAGTGAGGAGATTTTATAGGATTCTCAATCTCACTTCTCGCCTTCAATAATGAAGTTAAGAAGTAAGAATGAAAGGCCATCTCTGGAAGTAAATTTATGGCCATGACCTAATCCTAATATTAGTAAAAACACTAGTAGTCTAATTGCACTTGACCCACACTTTTCAGTTTTACTTATCACTTGTATTTGACACTCATTCCATCATCTGAGATGAACACACATACATACATACATACATACATAACATGTTCCCAGATGAGTCTTTGACTCCATGGGGTCTTGGGGTAATAATAATGTTATGCAGAACAGAATGCATCAGTTTAGTGAAGTTCAGCTCAGTTATCAATAAAGAATGAGGAGTCCACAAAAAAAATATAGAAACCTCATATACATATATTACTATCTGTAGATTTTGGTTGCAGTTTTTATTTACAGATCTTATTGTTTTAAGCATCTCTATGGAGTATTAAAGACTCCACAATAATAGTGTAAAATTTTAAGACTCCACAATAATAGTGTAGACCTCCTGCAATGAGTCTTAAAGACTCATTGCAGGAGATCTACACTATTATTTACAGTTTCCTCCATTTTACTTAATTTCAAATGGATAAAAAATATTCTAAAATTGTTTTCCATTGTTCTCAAAGTCAATCTGAGTTCAGATGACTGTTTACAGTGATGTGCCTTTTTTAATGCTTCTTTTTTATACATTTGACATGTGTATTTCATTTAGTGAGTTTTTCTCTTTTTTTATACAGTTATCTTCTGAAGCCAGACTTCATGAGGAGATTAGATAAAACATTTGATCCTTTTGCTGAATCACCAGTTGATGGTGTTATTGCTGCACAGTGCTCAGTGCGAGTGATCTCCGGCCAGTTTTTATCGGACAAAAAGGTTGGCACATATGTTGAGGTTGATATGTATGGGCTTCCCACTGACACCATAAGAAAAGAGTTTCGTACTAGAATGGTTCCTGCCAATGGACTAAATCCAGTTTATAATGAAGAGCCATTTGTTTTTAGAAAAGTTAGTTTTTATTCCATAAATAAGTATATTTTTTTAAAAAAATTAGACTAAAGGATACTATTTAATAACCATTGTAGTGTGGCCAGGTCCGGCGCTAGAGTTTATGCCGCCCGGGGAAAGACATGCATTTGACGCCCCTTATCCCCCCCCCCCCTTACATAAAATGAAAAAAAAAATTTTTTTTTTTTAAATGCCTTGCCTATTAGAAGTGGGAATAAATTTTCCAATGTTTAAATTTTAATTTTATTTAAAATATTTTAATTTCACTTACATTACTACAATAGTTTCACTGTTCGTTATTTTCACTCACAAAAACGAAAAGGCACTGCTAAGAAATGTTAAAAATGTACTTTACAAGCTTACTGGGCTGCAAATTCTTTACCAATTTCCTTGAAATCTAAATTTGTGCCAAGCTCGTGTTCTATGGAAATAGATTGCAAATCACTAAATCGTTGTTCAGACATCGACGATCGAAGATAATTTTTAATTCATTTTAATTTGGAGAAGCTTCTTTCAGAGCTCGCAACATTTACTGGTAATGTTATTAAAATTCTCAAAGCCACTGCCACATTTGAGAATAAATCATGTTGACTTACATAAATCAATACTTCTAAGGGTGTGCTTCCTTTCTTAACAGAGCTAGATAAAACATCCAGTTCATCTGCCAATTCTATTGCAGATGAATTGGATCTTTTTTATTTTTTACATTTTTTACATTTTTGGTGTGATCAGATAAGGCACTTTCTAAATTTTTACATTTCAAAACAAAATCACTTTTCTCAATTTCTTGTAATTTGTGAATGTCATATAAAAATG
The DNA here is from genome assembly GCF_054136105.1 of Typopeltis vanoorti. Taxonomy (NCBI): domain Eukaryota; kingdom Metazoa; phylum Arthropoda; class Arachnida; order Uropygi; family Thelyphonidae; genus Typopeltis; species Typopeltis vanoorti. Next base: position 29,255,442 of record NC_143559.1, on the reverse strand, counting down.
AAAATATCTACTATGCGTTTGAATTTGTTGAAATCTCTCTTTTACCGAATTTAACGCTATGTCGAGCACATTGAAAAAAAAAAAAATCCACTTTGAATTTTGTTATGGGATCTTGTATTGGCATATCTTCTGATTCATAGTTAAATTCTCTTCTGGCTTTCCTTGGTATCACAGACGGAGTAATTGCAAATTCTGCTGCAATATCCAACTGATCTGCGAACCTTTTGCTTCTTTCAAGGTATTTTCGAAGCCTTTGCTGATCGGTGTCTTTCTAAATAAAGTATAACTTGTTTTAACTCACATACAGTTGCCAAAATATTTATATTAATTTGTTGTAGCATTTTACTGACATTATTAATATGGTTTAAAATGTTATGCCAAGTAACAATAGAACAGAGATATTAAAAATTCTGCAATTTCAATGCTAGACATTCAGCTTCATGCTAGCCATTTTATCCATATGCTTGTCAGCAGCGATTTCCAATAAAGAGTCATATATATCCCGGTTGATGTTGAATGGGACGAATGGCTTCTATACCTCTTTCCCATAGCAGATAGTGGTTTTAATGTTCATTTACTATGTTTCTTTAATATATCCCATCTGTGTGAACCAGAAAAAAATACATATAATTTTTGTATGAGATCAAAACATGAAATTGCTTCTTTTGATGACATTACTGCATTGTTTACTATCAGGTTAAGAGAATGGCAACTGCATGGAATAAAAAAGGCTCGAAAATTAATATCAACAATGCGTTTTTGAATGCCAGAATTTTTCCCTTTCATGTTTGAGCAATTGTCATAACCCTGTCTTCTGAAATTATCAATTGAAAAGCCATTTACTTCCAATTGTTCGATTATTACTTGAAATAATGCAGCTCCAGTGGAAGTACTAACTGGTACAAATCCCAAAAAACTCTCACAAATTTCTACTTTTTTTGCTCATTTTCCTTATTTATTGAGACGTATCGCAAAATGATAGACATTTGTTCCAGATGACTAATATCGCTTGTACAGTCTACAATAATACTATAATATTTTGAGTTTCTTATCCTACGTAATATATTCTGTTTTATGTTCTTTCCTACCAAATGAATGAGTTTATTTTTTATATCTTTGCCCAAATAATGTTGAATGATTTGTTTGCCTTGAATTCTCAATATATGTTTGGACAGTATTGATTTAAATTTTGCTATTTATTCCACCAGTTTTAAAAAAGTATCGTTTGTGTGTTTGTAGAGTTTATATGATGATTCACGAAAGGATAAACACTACTGTCCTAAAAATTGCACAATTGCCAAAAGCTGTTCCAATACATTTTGCCAGTGGCACACTTCTTCATTCAGGATTCTCTGTTTGGTCGCATCAATAGTTGTTTCAGACTTTACTCTAACTTCTAATCCTATCCATTTGTTATGAGCTATTAAATGACTCTTGCTGTTTTCATGGTCAGTTAAAATTTCTAATAAATGTTTCCAGTCACTGTTACCTATTCTCAACGCAATTTGAATAGTCGAAAAAAGCTTACAACAAAAGCAAAACACCCTATTGTTTTTATGGGAATATATTAACCAAGATCTTCACACTACTTTCCCATTATGTAATCGTCTTTTGTAATATGATGGTTTGAAACAGCGACCACGATTTAATTTTCTGCAAGAAAATTAAATTTATTTTCTTCATCAGAGTTGCCAATTTGTACCGGTCCCTTCTCTACTATGAACAATCTAAATGAATCATTAATTATCTGAGGCCATTCTGCAGGATCATACAAAATTTCACTTCTTTGAGTTTCGTTAGCAGCACTAGTGCTTGTAAATTCTTGTGATTCTGTATTTTGCTTTTCTTCCAACACTTTGAAAACTGGCGATTTCGGAGATTGGTTCTTCCGTAATTTCGAATGTTACGTTTTTCTCATTAGTTTCTCGACTTTGTGAAGTTGAAGCAACTATTTCACCAACACTATCAGAATTATCTGATTTTAAGAATTTACTCAAGGAACCACTCATTTTTTTTAATATTTGCATCTTTTTCTGCTTTTCTTTTTCGGTATCGAGCCCCCAATAACCGTTTTCTTCCGACATAATTAACAAGATTTGTCAAATGCTTCCCTATGAAGTTAGGCACGCCATGTCACTATATGCCACTTAATATAAATATAAACTATAAATATAAATAGTTAAAATATATAAATATTTTATATAAATATAAATTTATATAATATAAACTCGCGCTGTGTAATATAAATAAAAAATATTTAAAAAATAATATGCCTGAAAATTTTGTATAAATTTATGAAAATTTCCCACCTTGCTCAAATGCCCAGTTTTCCTATGCAGTAGTACCAGCCCTGAGTGTGTCTGTGGTCAGTTATTTTACTAGCATGACAATTTTTTACTAGGATAGTTTATGCAAGACATACCACATATAAATTTGATTCCTCATATAAATCCATCATAAATATATAACTTCTAAATTATCCGATATCAGAAATGATATTGGATACAGTTAATGGATAAAGTTCATGAAGTGTAGAGTTGCTGTTGTAGGATTCAGATGACATGCTAACACAATGGACAGATTAACTGAGAAGGATAGTTATTCCATGGGTGGATAATTGAGAGATCACTATGTATAGTTGTGTGTGTGTGTGTTGGATCATCGACATTATAAAGACATTACACAGCCAACTGTATGATAATTCTTTGTTATAATTACAGGACTTTTCATTTAAAAAATAGCAAAAATGCATAGACCCACATACATACATGTGAGTACGTATTGCATAACGAGAGATGCATCATTAATGAGAGATTGTCATTTACTTACTAAGGCCCCATCCCCACCCAAATAATAATAATAATAAAAATGCGAACAAACAAGTTGCATAGGAGGATGACAACTGGTAGAACTACTAAAACCATGATAAGCTTAGTGTCATTTTTTTTAGTGTTGCACGGTGCTCAGCATTCATTTTAGAAATTATGGACTTTACAACCGTTATAAATAACTATTTTAATTTCCCGACGTTTCGACTTTCATATCAAGGTCATCATCTGGAGTATATACAAGGACAAGCTGAGTTACATTTCACCCAGCAAGCTAAAGAAACAATGATTTGATCACCGGTTATTCTACTGGCATGACCTCTAGTGAAAAAAATAAAATAAAATAAAAAAATAAATAATTAATTTAAAAAATACAGATAAAATTATAAATTAATTAATTATTTAGAAACTACATCAAAGCTAAATTCTATTTAAGATAACATGAGAGAAACATTCTTTCTTATAGATAGTTTTCTTACAGTAACAATGATGTCTTATTTTTAACATTACAAAGTTATATTAGATTTAGGATTCAGGATTATCTACAGTCCTGTTTATTGTTAACTCTTGAGGAGAAAGGTTTCATGGATAGAATATGTGCCTTCCATATGCTTGGGATTTTTAGGCCATCATTATTGTTCAGATTGGGGTGTTTGATAAGAATCTCACAGGCTTCCTTAAATTTGCGTTCATACCATGTTGTGGTGTGATGTAAAGAACTGGTGTTTTTCCAGTCAATTCTATGTAAGGTGTCCAGGGCATGATCAGAAAGACCAGCTTCACCATAGTTATTATATTTAATGTGTTGTTTATGTTCCTTTTGTCTGATAGAAATCATGTGTCCTGTTTCCCCTATATGTGGTAGATTACAGGTGCAATAAATATGGTATACTCCAGAGTGGGCCAGCGGAGGGAGTGGATCTTTGGATGAGTTGAGTAAGATTTTTAATTTTGCAGGAGGTTTAAAGGTGGCTTTGAGGTTGTATTTCTGTAGTATTCCGTTTATTTTATCTGATGTCCCTTTAATGCAAGGAATAGTTATAGTTTTATTGTAGTCTGGTTTATCTTTGTTTTTTATTGAGGTCTTGTAGAGAATTTTGTTAATAGTGTTTTGACTGTAACCATTTTTTAGGAAGTATTGCTGATAAATTCGTCTTTCAGCGCTTGTTCATTGGAGCAGATCTTCAAAGGTCTGTTTTTTAGAGTATTAATGACACCTAGTTTTTGTGTTGGGTGGTGGTAGGAGTTTATGTATATATTGGCCCATATGGGTCAGTTTCCGGTAAACAGTGAAGGGAAGACTGCCAGAAGGAAGACATGTGACAAGTGTATCTAGAAACGGAAGTGTGTTCTGTTTTTTCAATCTCAATTGTGTACTGTATGCATTTGTGTTGTTTGTTTAGGTGGCTAAGGAAAGTGTCTAGTGTCTGGCAGCCATGGGGCCAGATCATGAAAACATCGTCAATGTATCTAAGCCAGACTTTGTGTTTTAAAGGAGAGGAATCTGGAGCATGTTGCTCAAAATGTTCCATATAAAAGTTAGCAATGGAAGGGGGGGGGGGGTATACAGCAAGCCCATGGCTGTGCCTTCTTTTTGTAGGTAGAAAGTGTTTTGCCATACAAAATAACCAGAACGTAATACATGGCCAAAGAGCGTCGTTATATCTGGATGGAATTTGTTCTGTAAAAGAAGGATTGTGTCATTGATTGGGACATTCGTAAAGAGGGAAGAGACATCAAAACTGATGTTTTGATGTCTCTTTTTCTGATGTAATGTCTTTAAAAAATAAATCATCTTTTTCTGATGTAATGTCTTTGATTATGTTTATGAAGTGTTGTGTGTTTCTGATATAGGAGGGTGGAATGACCTACCAACTCCTTGAGTGTTGCCGTTAATTTCTTGGCTAGGTGATAATTCGCTGTCTATACCTTAGACTGTCGGCCAGAGTGGTGTGTTTTGTTTGTGTATTTTTGGTAGACCTTTTTTTTTTTTTTCAGGGAACGAGTGTAGTGCAGAAGTAATTTTTTTACTGTATCTTCGGGCCATGTAGTAATTGATTTAAGTAGTTTCTCTGTTTTCTTTTTTATTCTATTGGTTGTGTCATAGTTAACAAGTTGGTATGTACTGTTGTCCGAGACTAGCAGATTCATTTTTTCTAAATAAGTGGTTCATTTGAAAATAACAGTGCCACTTCCTTTATCGGCTCTAGTTATTACGATGTTTGGATTTGATTTTAATGATTTCACTGCTGTTAATTTGTGTTTCGTTAAGTTGCTTGTTATTGTTTTCTCATGATTTAAATTAAAATGCTGACAGTTTCTAAACGTATTTTATCTGCTATGTTATTTGGGATGAATCTTAAGCATCTTTTAATGTTACAAATAAAATCCAGTTTTTCATCGATCCGGGTGTTACGGCAAAATTTAGACCATTGCTGAGTAGCGAGAGTTCATCTTTGTTTAAGGATAGGTTAATTACATTACTGTTACCTGCAGGCAATTGGTGACTCCTGTTGTTTCTTGCTGCTGGTTGGTTGTTAGCATTCACTGTGAAGAAATTCAAATATGTCCGTTGGTTTTGTCGATCTTTTAGTCTATGAAATTTAGATATGAGATTTTCTTTCTTAGTTTGAAGGATATGGTTTGCCGTGTTGTCCATAATCTTTTTGAGGATAATCCAGATATCTGCATTCAAGTAACTTGAAAGTTCTGATTTTACATTGTGTATCTGGTTGAGTAATGGCCAAGTTTTTTCTTGTAGCCTGGATCTGTTCTCTGAGTAATGCTTTCTCCATGCGGTGGTATATTTGTTGTGCCTTTGTTGAGGTAAATTTTCTCTTTAGTTTGATGCAATTTGGAATGATATTGCTGTCTCTACAACGTTTTAAAAAAGCCAGTTGATTGATCAAACCAGAAACATGAATCTTCAACCTACTGTATTGATTGCATCGGTGATTCATGGAGATTCGACCCACAAGCGATGCAGTCAATACAGTATAAGAAAAATGTTTCTCTCATGTTATCTTAAATAGAATTTAGCTTTGATGTAGTTTCTAAATAATTAATTAATTTGTAATTTTATCTGTATTTTTTTAAATTAATTATTTATTTTTTTATTTTTTTTACTAGAGGTCATGCCAGTATAATAACTGGTTATCAAATCATTGTTTCTTTAGCTTACTGTGTGAAATATAACTCAGCTTGTCCTTGTATATTTGTATATACTCCAGACGATGACCTTAATATGAACGTTGAAACATCAGGAAATTAAAATAGATATTTATAACACGGTTGTAAAGTCCATAATTTCTAAAATGAATAAGCTTAGTGTTTTGCAATGCTGGTTAAATTGTATGCATTGCTGTGGACTTTTATTTATTAATGATAAATGAAATGGAATGTTTTAGTCTAAGTTGTCAGTAGGTTTAGTCATGATAGTATGATTATATTTTGAGGAAATGAAGGCAAAATGCAATGAGAATGAGAATCATGATATGCAGTGAAAGAATCACATGTGGTGAGTGGTATAGATATTTTGAAGATGGTTTTTGTGGGTGTAGTATGCATGCATGTATATATGAGGGAGTGTGGAGATTGTGTTTGTTGTGAGAGTGAACAAGAGAAGTTAAAAGGTATGGATTTGCAGAAAGTATGATATTTTGATAGACTGTTAGTTATTAAACGAGAATCGAGAATAAGGAGTGAATTTTAGACAAATGGTTAGAAGATAAGGATGAGCATAAAATCGAGAATAGTATCAGCCAGAAGGTTATGTTAGAGAATATCAGTGTTGAGAATATGATTGGAAATATGGAATGGAGTGAAACCAGTGTAGAGCAAAAAGAAGCTAACAGAGCAAATGCAAGCGTGATTATGAGACAGCTGTATTAGGCAATATAGAATGGAGGATACAGGCATTGAGAATCATAGATATGATCACATCATTAGATGTTATGTTGAATGAGGTGTCCATCCTCCAGTTGGCTACAACCCCAGTCTATTCACCTGGGGTTGTAGCCAGTCATATGAGAACTTCTGTGATGAAAGGATATAACTGGAACTACAAAGCTGGTAAATAAGAAACTTAAGAGACAACTGGGAGTCATCAAATGGAAAGCGGTGTTGGGGTGAAAGGGAGACAGATGTTGCTTGGATACTGTTCAAGAGCTATTTATTAGCAATAATGTCTGAATGTATTTTGAAAATAAAAATGATGAATATGGTAGAAGCATGGATGGATGAAGAGATTAACCATGCAGCTTGGAAAAGAAGGCTTTATGGAGACAGCATAAGATGAAGCATGATAATCAGTTGCATGAGGAGTAAAAATTTCAGGCCAAGGAAGGTGACTTGGTTGATTAGGACAACAAAAATGCAGTATGAATAGAAAATGGGCAGTCAGGCCAAGAAAAATCCTAGTGTTTTTCAGGCACTGTTCTAGGATTTCTGACTACAACCCACAATAAAAAATACATTTTACATCTCGATGCAGCACACACACACACACACACACACACACACACACACACACACACACACACACACACACACACACACACACAATATATATATATATATAAGCTGAGAGATATCAAAATAGAAAAAGACTATTATTTGAGTGCATAACTAGTTTCATCTTCTTAGAACTTCTCGAGTGTATAACATGAAAAGAGAAATACAAAAATTATATATTACTATAGAATAACAGCTATAAATGAACTTGCAGACATATTGCTGACATTTGAAGTTGTGCATTCATATAATAATTTTTTTTTTCTGTTTTGGTGTATCTTGGCTTCTAGTCATTAAATTTCTTTAATTACGTCATATAGCCAAGTAAATCCATTGCATCAAATATATATATATAAGGCTGAGGAGCAGTACACTGAGGGGACTAAGGCTGTACAATACCAGGTAAGTCATGGCAGAGGTGGAGCAAGTCCCAAGTACTTCATCTCCTTTCAAAAATCACTTTAATATCTTGTAGCTTGTATCAAATACCACAGTCTTATCTCAGCTGAAAAGCAAAAAAGTGTAACTGTTCTTATCAGTTTAATATATCCCCAAGATATTAACATTTTTGGAAGATGTAAAGTGCATTTAGCTTACTCCACCATTACCACACACAGACCTATTATTATTAAGAGAGACCTGCAGGGAGTCAGAGACTCATCGAGGGAGGCCACATACTACACACACCAGCTGTAGTTTCACACACAGCATCCAATGCAATCCATTCCACTCTATGAGAGAAAAATCTAGCTCTCACCTCTTTCTTGACTGCATTCATTCTCAGCTTCCAAGGATGTCCTCTCGTCCTTTCCCCACCCTCCATAAAATGAAATGAAATGAAATCAATTGAAATCCTCTATGATCCCTTTAGAAGTTTGTAAGTCTCAGTCTTGTCACCCTTCTCCTGTTTACTAGTGTCTGCAGTCTTCAAATTCGCAATCTGTCTTCATAATCAATATCCCACAATCCAGATATCATTTTTAGCACTCTACTTTGCTCTCTCTCTCCATGGTATCAGAATCACTGGAAATGAGGAGACCATACCTATGTACAATAGCCCATAAGAGGTCTTATCAAGGCCTTGTAAAGAGGCTAATTACCTCCTTTTATCTTTACATGTCAAAGTTCATTTCAGTATTGCAATCATCTTTTGAGTTGTATTTGCAGTCTTTGCTACTTGACCCCTGAACTTCAACTTCCTATCTGCTAACACTCCAAGATCCCTAGCCTGATCGATTTGCTCTAGCATAATCCCACCAATATAATACAACATTGGATATCTAATCATGCCAAAATGCATGGCTTTCCATTTACTGACATTGAACTGACATCCATTTTCACTGCCCATAATTCCAGCCTATTGAAATCATTCTCCAAGTAATGCATATCAGCCATATTTCTCTCTATCTTTGCATTATCAGCAAATAGCCGTATGTCACCTATCAAATCCTTCCCAATGTCATTCATGTACAGATTGAATAACAGTGGACCAAGGACTGATCCTTATGATACAACATATATATATATATATAAAATGTTCACGCACACTTTGGGGGGAAGATGATATGCAAATATCAACCTCCCCCCCCCCCACAGGAGATGATATTTGCAAATAAAAAGGAGATGATATACTCCTTTCTTTTAGTGTTGTACAGTGATCAGCATTCATTTTAGAAATTATGGACTTTACAACCATGTTATAAAAAAAAAAACTCTTAATTTTCCGACGTTTCGATCTTCATATTAAGATCATTATCTGGAGCACATACAAATATACAGGACAAGCCAAGTTACATTACATACAGTAAGCTACAGAAACAATGATTTGATTATAGGTTATTCTACTGGCATGACCTCTAGTGAAAAAAAAAAATTATTATTTAGAAACTACATCAAGCTAAATTATATTTTTTATAACATGAATAAACATTCTTTCTTATAGATAGTTTTCTTTCAGTAACAATGATGTCCTATTTTTAACATTACAATTGTTATTTTTGATTTAGGATCCTGGATTATCTATGGTCCTGTTTATTGTTACTCTTAGAGAGGAAGGTTCTGTGGGTCGAATATGTGCCTTCCATGTGTTTGGGATTTTTAGACCATCGTTATTGTTCAGATCGGGGTGGTTGATAATAATTGTGTTCATACCATGTTTTGGTTGATGTAGACAACTAGTGCTTTTCCAGTCAATTCTATGTAAGGTATTCAGGGCATGATCAGAAAGGCCAGTTTCACCATAGTTATTATATTTAATGTGTCGTTTATGTTCTTTTTGTCTGATAGGAATTGTGCATCCTATTTCCACTATATATGGTATGTTACAGGTGCAATAAATACAGTATATTCTAGGGTGCACGTGGAGGAATGGGTCTTTGGATGAGTTGAGTAAGATTGTTAATTTTGCAGGAGGTTTAAAGGTGGCTTTGAGGTTGTATTTTTGTAGTATTCTGTTTATTTTATCTGATGTCCCTTTAATGTAAGGAATGGTTATAGTTTTATTGTAGTCTGGTTTGTCTTTGTTTTTTATTGAGGTCTTGTAGAGAATTTTATTAATAGTGTTTTGGCTGTAACCATTTTTTTGAAATGCATTGCTGATAACTTTAAATTCGTCTTTCAGTGCATGTTCACTGGAGCAGATCTTCAGAGCCCTGTTTTTTTAAAGTATTGATTACACCTAGTTTTTGTGTTGGGTGGTACTAGGAGTTTATGCGTATATATTGGCCAGTATGTGTCAGTTTCCGGTAAACAGTGAAGGAAAGATTGCCACAAGGAAGATGTGTCACAAGTGTATCTAGAAACGGAAGTGGGTTCTGTTTTTCAATCTCAGTTGTGAACTGTATGCGTTTGTGTTGTTTGTTTATTCAACACCCAATCTGGCTTAGATACGTCAACGTGCCACATAAGCAAATAACTGCCCTAAAAAAGTTATATAATAATAAAAATAGTATTATTACAAAAGCCGATAAAGGAAATGCAACAGTTATCATGAATCAAGAAGAGTATAACAGAAAAATGCAAGATCTCATATGTGACAGTTCCACATATCAAATTATACATCGAGATCCTACGATGTCAAAAGAAAAAAGTCTGAAAATTACTGAAAAAAGTGACATTATGGCCCAAAGAAATCATCAGGAAAATAAAATCAATTCATATTAAACCACCCTGTATTTATGGATTACCAAAAATCCACAAAACTAATATCCCTCTACCCCCCATAGTCGATAGCATAGATAGTCCCACATAAACTGGCCCGGCATTTAGCCAAGTCGCTTGCCCTCCTTACTGGCAACTCCTCTACTTTTGTAAAAAAATTCAATCCATTTCAAAACACTGGTTAAAAATATAATCCTAAAAGATTCAGACATAATGGTTAGTTTCGATGTCACCTCCTTATTTACCAATGTACCACTTATAGACACTCTTGATTTAATCAAGTCTAAATTTCCCCCTGATATTTTTGAATTATTTCAATTTACCATGAATGCAGGTTACTTTACGTGGGGCGGAAAATTCTACAAACAGATTAATGGTACTGCTATGGGTTCCCCCCTCTCTCCCCTGTTAGCAAATTTTTACATGGAACACTTTGAAAACAAAGTACTTACCACAGCTACATACAAGCCACAAGTGTGGTTACGCTATGTAGATGATGTGTTTGCCATCTGGCCCCATGGACATGACACTTTGGATGCTTTTGTCACCTACCTAAATGGACAACACCCCAAAATTCACTTCACAGTAGAAAAAGAATCAAATAATTGTTTACAATTTCTTGACACATTAGTCACTCGCCTTTCAGATGGATCACTATCCTTTTCTATTTACAGAAAGCTTACACACACAGGAAGATACCTACATAAACAATCACATCATCATCCGGTCCAACAGTACGGCATTTTAAAAACACTTACACAGAGAGCCAGAGCCATTTGTTCTAACGATACAGCTCTGACCACTGAACTCCAGTACCTGCGTCATATGTTCTTAGCCAACAGCTACAATCCCTACAAAATAGATAAAATACTACATAGGCCCATTACTCTGCCCTTCTCTAATACACAAGAATACAACATGACCATTTCTATTCCCTATATCAGAGGTATATCGGAAAAGATAGCCAGAGTATTGCTGAAACATGGCCTTCGTACCACTTTCAAACCTCATGTCAAGCTGGCAACTCTGATCTGCTCGCCTAAGGATAAACTTCACCCTTTAGCACACCCAGGAGTGTATCAAGTTCCTTGTGACTGTGACTTGGCCTATTATGGGCAAACAGGAAGATTAGTGAACATCTGCCTGGAAGAACATGAAAGATACATTCACTTCTATTACTATGGCAAGTTGGGACTGGCAGACCACACTTTGCACACTCCTTCACACAGGATTAGATGGAGGAAAACGAATGTGCTATTTAGCAGTCGTTATAGATCTGAAAGATTATTTTTTGAGTCAGCAATGGCTTTGAAGAATTCTCCCAACCTTAACAAATATGGTTGCATTAATTTGCCAAAAATTTGGGATGGTTATCCTAAGAAAAACTCCTGGATAGCTGCTTTTTTTTTTTCCCTCCTTTAGAGGGCGTCAAAAATAGGACTTTAGATCTTTTGTCTTTTGCAATTATATTGTTTCACTCACTCACTGTCGCGTATACAAGTGTGTTGTGCTTTGATGATGCTGAGTTGAAAATCAGCGAAATATAAGCGTTAATAAAACATCTTTGTGATAAACGTGTGTGTGGTGTTGTTAATACCATGAAAAATAAGTCATGAATGTAACTATCAGTTTTCAATCAATTCTATAGGATTCTAGCAATGCTAATGTCACTTTCTGGTCGATACTGTCAAATTTCTTCTGAAATTGTTGGAAGTTTTTTTGTTCCCCGCTTCGTTAGACTATAATAAATTTAGTTTAATACTTTATCTAAGTGTATGCAAACAAAGTTTGCGCCTGAAGTATCTTCAGGACTGAGGCAACTCATGGTAAAGGTGGACCAAGCTCTCATCACTTCTTAGTATCTCCCATAATGCAAAGCACATCTCTTTGCAGACATGTATAATGCTATGCATTAAGGGAAGGGCCACTACCCAGACCGGTTTTGACCTTTATTAAGGTCTCGTCAGTGGGAGCCAGACACAGAGGTAGTGATATCAAGGTTGAAACAATGGAGAAGTCATATTTACCTATACGAGTTGCCAAAAGGTGTCTCACCTTATTATTAAATTACTCTGGATTTAGAGAACTTTAATAAATTTAGCTTAATCCTTTATCCAAGTATAAGCAAACCAAATTTGCTCCTGAAGTATCTTCAGGACTGCAGATACTTAATGCATAGCATTATACATGTCCACAAGGAGATGTGCTTTGCATTATGGGAGATACTAAGACAAGGAGAGATGAGAATTTGGTCCACCTTTACCACGAGTTGCCTCAGTCCTGAAGATACTTCAGGTGCAAACTTTGTTTGCTTACACTTGGATAAAGGATTAAACTAAATTTATTATAGTCTAACCAAGCGGGAAAAAACTTCCAACATCTTTCTCTAAATCCAGAGTAATCTAATAATAAGGTGAGACACCTTTTGGCAACTCGTATAGGTAAATATGACTTCTCCATTGCTTCCACTCTGGCATCCCCACCTCTGGATCTGGTTCCCACTTACGAGACCTCAGTAAAGGTCATAACCGGTTGGAGGCTTGGGTGATGAATGGCAATACTGTAGCCCATGAAGATTTAACTGAGGCTCAGCTGTTGCTGTTACCTCTCCCCCCCCCCCCAGATGACATATGAGCAAATGAGTGGCTCTGCTCGGTGGTGGGGTGAGCCTGCCACAGGGTAGAGCCAATGCTGAGACTTCTTCTCAGTGGCAGGGTGTGCCTGTTACTGAGGAGAACAATGCTGAGTTTTTGGTGTTTGATCTGTACTTGAACATTCAATAAAGGTCAAAACCAGTCTGGGTAGTGGCCCTTCCCTTAATGAATAGCATTATATCCACAAGGAGATGTGCTTTGCATTATGGGAGATACTAAGACAAGGAGTGATGAGATCTTGGTCCGCCTTTACCACGAGTTGCCTCAGTCCTGAAGATACTTCAGGCTCAAACTTTGTTTGCTTACACTTTGATAAAGGATTAAACTAAATTTATTATAGTTTAACCAAGTGGGAAAAAAAAACTTCCAACATCTTTCTCTAAATCCAGAATAATTTAATAATAAGGTGAGACACCTTTTGGCAACTCGTATAGGTAAATTGACTTCTCCATTGCTTCCACCTTGGTATCACTACCCTCTGGGTATGGCTCCCACTGACGAGACCTCAATAAAGGTCGAAACCAGTCTAGGTAGTGGCCCTTCCCTTAATGCATAGCATTATACATGTCCGCAAGGAGATGTGCTTTGCATTATGGGAGATACTAAGACAAGGAGTGATGAGAGCTTGGTCCACCTTTACAACGAGTTGCCTCAGTCCTGATAATACTTCAGGTGCAAACTTTGTTTGCTTACACTTGGATAAAGAATTAAACTAAATTTATTATAGTCTTCGGAAATTATTTACTGTGTAATCATTATTATCATTAGTCCACCATCTGGAGATATAGGTACCTCTAGTATGTTATCAATTGCAATCATTTCCACGTTCTTCTCAGCTCTTTCTGTAGCACTACTACTATTACTAAGATTTGTTCATTTGCTTTACATGTATGGAAAAGATAGCACAGGCTTCTCATCTTACAATAATGGATTTTCTTTCCATTCACTGTCAGCACTTGTAAGTCTTGTTGGCCAAATTAGTATATCCATTCTTCAACCATAGTCATTGGTTTATATCTCACATTGGCCATGGAATATCGAGATAGTGAATTTTATTATTCATGGTGAAGTCACCATCATGCTTACTGAAGGCCTGAAGTGGCTTGAAAACTACTACATTGATTTCTAGAACAACAGCATTTCTTGAGTATCTAAACCTTAACCTACCTGTAATACTTATGTATACAAGCTAAAAGCCTTTCATGGGAAGGAATCATATTCAGAAATTTAAAAAAAATTGTACAATATCAAAAATTGTATGGAAAATGAAATGTGACCATAAGGCCACTTAGTAATAAATGTCACCTGCTGGTGAATATCTTTCTTGATTTGTTATGCATTATTTCTTAAAGAAGTAGCCTGGAATGGTTAGACTACTTCCCTAAAAAGGTCATGTTATGACTAATAAGCAAACACATTGGAACCATGACAAAGAGCCCTTCTTTCAGTTCTGTAAAGGAATTAAAAACCCGATTACAGGAAGACTGTGTCTATATATAAAAACCCTATAATAGATGAAAATTTTCCTTTCAGGGATTAAGGCTATGCTTTTGACTTTTATGTTCATTGATTAAGCTTGGGACTACAGAATCTTGATTATCAATAAGTTGATTATCTGTCCTGTCAGATGTCTTCTCCCTCCAGGAGATCAACTACAATGTGTCTCCACCATGTCCTATTCTCTGCCTCTCTGCTGCATTGCTCATATGAGAGATAGGTCCAGTTTTCTATATTTTTCATCCACTCCAGTCTTTGTCTTCCTCTCCTTCTCTTTCCCTCAAGAGTCCCTTTGAGAAGTGTCCTTTATAGGCAGTTATGTCTGAGAATATGTCTGTAATAGCTGACTTTTCTCTTTTTAATTTCTTTTATCAGGCTCCTGTTTACACCTAACATCTCCAGTACCTCTTCATTTGTCTTTTGGTCTTGCCATGATATCCTCATAATTCTTCGCAGCATCCACATTTAAAATGCCTCCAATTTTTTCACACTCAGATTGGAGAGTTTCTGTGTCTCTACTCTGTATGATAATGTGGACCGTATGTAACATTTGGAGATTCTTAGTGTTGTTTTCAGATTTAATTAATTCTCTAGATGTCAGTAGATTTTTCATATTGTTGAAAGTTGACCTTGCGATTTCAATCCATTTTCTAATAACATCTTCTGTCCTGCTATTGTCTGTGATCAAGTGCCGAGGTATGTGTATGTTTGCACCTGGCCTAATTTATTTCCTTTTATATTGATGCACATTTTTTTGTATTTCCTTTCTCTGAAATTATTATTTTTGTCTTTTTAAAGTTGAAACTGAGTCCATACTGTTCACTGTACTTGAGGGTTTCATCTATAAGAATTTTGAGGTTATATTTGTTTTCAGCCAGAAGAACCATGCCATCTGCATATCTTAGGTTATTAATATTTCTGCCCCCTTACAGTGATTCCTTTGAGGTTACTAATTTTATTAAATATTTCTTCTGTGTACAGGTTAAAATGAATCAGAGACAAGACACAGCCTTGTCTCACACCTTTCTGAACTCCCTTCTGAGGTCTCTCTATTTATTCTCAAAGATGCAGTCTGTTCCCAGTAAAGATTAGTTATTAGCCTAATGTCTTTTCCGTCCATGCCTATTTTTGAAAGGATTTCAATTAATTGCTCATGTTGAACACTGTCAAATGCCTTTTTGTAATCTATGAAGCAGAGGTACACATCTTTTTGTTTTTCAAGATATCTTTCTGTGATGGTTCTGACATTGAAAATACCTTCTCTTGTACCTACATTTTCCAGGGATTTTGTGAATTCTTTTATAAAGCAGTCTTTAACTTCTTGGTTGTTAAGTGAGTCTGAATTATAAGTTTCTCTTATGAATGGTTGCCTTGGTATCGTAAGTTTTATTTTGATTTTTGCAATCATTGGGCTGTGATCCGATGTCTGCTCCAGGGTATGTTTTTGTTTGTGTTATTGCATTTCGGAATCTTTTGCTTATTATTATTATTATTGTACACTAATACTAGGAGTATTAGGAACAAGAAGGAAGAGTTTTTGGCCATGGTTGGCACTTCCAGACCACAGGTTATAGGTATTAGTGAAACATGGCTGACTGTAGATTATATAACTAGTGGGATGAATGTGATGGGTATAGTGTGTTCAGGAATGACAGAGAGAATAAAACGGGGGGAGGAGTATTGTTGATGATAGCTGATGAACTCCAGCCAAGGAGAATAGAAGTTGAATTGCAGGATAGAGAAAAGAGCACATTTGAGGCCATTTGGTGTGAGATTGTGGCTAGCAGAACTAAATATACAATTGGGTGCTGCTATAGCCCAGGTGATGGAAAAGATGGTGGTGACAGTATGCACAAGCAAATAGAAGAAATGGGTGGAAGGAGGGTGATTATTATGGGAGATTTCAACTATGGTCGCATTGATTGGAGTGAGGAGAGGACACACGGGAGGAAGGAACTGGATTTTATGCGGTTATTAAGGGATAACTATCTGCGACAGCATGTAATGGAAAATACTAGGGGTCAGAGAGTTCTTGACCTAGTAATTACATCTGAGGATTTGACTGTAACAAATATGACCACATTGCCACCAATCGGTGAGAGTGATCATAGGGTCTTAACTTGGGAGGTGGCTAAAGGTGTAGAATTTTCAATTAAGACAGGGTACATGTGGAATTATCGGGCTGGAAAGTATGACAAGCTTAGGAGTTTGATTGGTTCAGTGCCATGGCATGTACAACTGCAAGGACTAGAAGTTGATAGTGCATGGGAGGTAGTTAAGAAGTGCTTGCATGAAGCAATGGCTGACTGTATACCTAGAGTCCGAATAATAAATCAAGTAGGGGTTAAATGGATGAATAACACCATTAAGCTTGAGTTGCAAAAAAAGAAACAACTATGGAGGGAATTTAAGGAGAAGGGTGACCGGCAGGCACATGAACGGTATAAAGCGCAGGCCAGAAGGGTGACGAGTGTGGTAAGAAAAGCAAAAAAGGATTACGAAAGAACATTGGCCATGCAGGCTAAAGAGAATCCTAAACAGTTTTTTAGATATGTAGCAAGTAAAAGGAAAAATGTACATGGCAGATTGATTTTAAAGAATGCCAATGGTAGGGAGGTAACTGAATCAGTTGAGATAGTTGAGTTACTGAGTGAGCACTTTGCAAAAGTATATCATCCAGGTGGTGACATTGCAGAAACGAATAAACCAGTAGATTATACGGGAATTGTGGTTAATGAAGTGGAGGTGAGTAGTCTATTGCATAACCTCAATGTCAATACATCTGTGGGATTGGATGGTATACCAGCTCGTGTTGTACGAGAAGCAGCTAAAGAATTGTCAGTACCCTTGACCATTTTGTTTAATTTGAGTCTCGGGTCTGGGTTAGTCCCGAGCGGGTGGAAAGAGGGGAAAATAGTTCCACTGCATAAAAGTGGTTCCAAGACTGCTGTTGTAAATTACCGACCGATTAGCATATCAGGAATCATTGTCAAGGTCTTAGAGAAAATAGTCAAGAGGAAAATACAAGATTGGATAGAAGAAAATGGGATACTGTATCGGGGACAGCATGGTTTTGTGAAGGGTAGGTCATGCCTCAGTAACTTGCTCACGTATTATAACACAGTGACGGCTGAACTGGATAAGGGTAAGGGGTTTACGGTGATTCTACTGGACCTTGCCAAGGCCTTTGACAGGATTCCACATGGAATTCTAATCAGTAAATTGCAGCATATGGGAATGGACATAGGGTTGGTGAGATGGATAGGAGGGTGGTTGACGGAGAGATATCAGAGAGTGGTTTACTCGGGAGTAGAGTCCACAAGACGGCCTGTGACTAGTGGTGTGCCACAAGGATCTGTTCTTGGACCACTGCTGTTTAATTTGTTCATAAATGATATAGGAAATGATCTGAGAGGAACAATTCCTTTGTTTGCGGATGATGCGAAGTTGGGTAGGGCAATAGTGAATGCAGATGACGTCAAAATTTTGCAGGATGATTTGGATAGATTGGAGGTCTGGGCTAAGGAGAATGGATGTCAGTTTAATGTGGCAAAATGTAAGGTTATGCATTTTGGGGTGAAAAGATTGGCGGCAGCTTACTGCATTGGTGGAACCGTGCTCCAGGAAATTGATGAGGCACGAGATTTAGGAGTGTTGGTAGATAAGGAATTGAATTTTAGGGGACACATTGCAAAAGTGACCAAAACAGCTCATCAAATCACTTGGTTGCTGAAGAATATGTTGACAAGCAGAGACAAGCAGGTTATTGTTCCTCTGTATTGAGCCTTGATAAGACCCCATCTAGACTACTGTGCTCAGATTTGGTCACCTAGGTTTCTTCTTGATGGGGAGGAGGTGGAGAGGATCCAGAGGCGAGTGACCAAGATGATAGCAGGTCTGTGGAATGAACCGTATGAGAACAGGTTGAGGATTTGTGGGTTGCAAAAATTGGTTGATAGGCGGAGGAGGGGAGATATGATTGAGACATTCAAATTACTGAAGGGTTTCTATAAAATTAATTCAGAAGATATTTTTGAGAACAGGGCTGGTTGTGGGAGGACTAGGGGACATCCATGGAAACTGGGCAAAAGTGTGGTTAGTAAAGGTGTTAGAGCTGGGTTCTTTACTTTTAGAGTAGTGAATGAGTGGAATGCGCTCCCTGAGTCTGTGGTGGATGCTGTGACAGTGAATGAGTTTAAGGCGAGGTATGATAGATACTGTATGAATGTCAAATAGTTGTGATGAATATGATTTGGGGCCTCCCTCGATGAGTCTAATGACTCCCTGGAGTTGCCCGTAATAATAGTAATAATAATTATACAGTCAATTTGGTTTCTATAGATGTCCCCAGGGCTTTTCCATGTATATATTCTTCCTGGAGGATGTTTAAATAGTGTGTTGCCAATTATTAGGTCATTGGTTTCACAGAATTGAATTAATCTTTCACCTCTTTCATTTCTGATCCAAGCCCTTGGTTTAACAGACCCTCACATGCAAAATGAGATTTTTTCTGAACCTACTTTTGCATTTAGGTTGCCCATTATTATAATAATATCATCTGACTTAGCACTAGAGATTGCAGTTTGGATGTCTTCATAAAATTGTCCCAACTCTACATCTGGGTGGTCCTGGGTTGGTTCATATTCTTGGATATTATACAAGTTGAATGGTTGTGCAGTTATTTTGGCTGTTATGATTCTGTCATTTATAGGCCAATATCCATGTAGAGATTTTGCAGTTTCATTACTTAGGACAAGTGCTACTTCATTAAGGTGTAAGTCACTGCCAAAGTAGATTATAGTGTGATTTTTCTTCATATTATGCCTGTATCTGTTCACCTCACTTCACTGATACCTGCAATATCAGCCTTCATCACTTCTAATTCCTGGATTAATTTGTCTAATGTCAACCCGCCTCATAGTGTCCTGACGTTTGATGTTACAATTTTCAAGAGATTGCTCCTGGTTTTCAGACAAGGGACACCTGAGAATATCCTCCCCAGAAGGTTTCGGATGCCATCTTCATACTAAAGTTGTGTGTTTCATTACCTTAATAGTTCTTGTCTTACAATTCCCGGTTTCAAGTTCTTCTTTCCTGTAGCTATAAGAGGTGAATGTTTCAGGGGGTCTCAACCACATCTCTAACTTCATATTGTGACATGGTGTGTTTCATGGTTCACTATGGATAAATACATGGTGGGCTCCAATCTCTTCCATGATGACTAGTCACGAATCCCTTAGATGTCAGGAGTGTGCCCTCGATGTGCTGTACATCTTGCTGTCATGCTCTTGATGGTCATTGATCAGTCAATGTTGATTCTTCTGCCATTTTGGCCATTCCAGACCTCCTGCTCATAAAGGTTGACATTCTCTGTTTACAGCATTCTATATTGAGACCCTCACTTACTTTAGCCTGCCAGCCAAGACAGTTTACCAGGATGTGGCCGCTGGTATGCACTACCATTTTCTTGGAGCCATAAGTGAGAGTTGAATGTATGCAAGGACCAGAGCCCAATATCCTGACCCTGAGATCAATGGCTGACATCAATACTAAGGCTACCACTCCATATACCCATACAGATTATCTATAGATTATGTGATATCGCTTAAGCTTTTATCCATCTGTTTGCAGTAAAAGCTGATAAAATTATAATGTCATTTGGTAAATGCAGGTCTTAAATTTGGGAATAAATGGATTCTCATTTGTGTCTCAGCATAGAATGAGTAGGAATATTTTGTATTGTAAGTTAATGCATATGATCAACATTTGAATTTAATGCAGATTTATAACTCTCTTTAAAAAAAGAATTTGATGTCTTTATTATAGGTGGTTCTCCCAGATTTAGCAGTAATTAGGATTGCTGTTTATGATGAAAACAGTAAAATGCTTGGGCAGCGAATATTGCCCATGGATGGTTTGCAAGCAGGTAGGTTATTAAATTTATTTATTTTCATTAATACAAATGGATAGTGCCAATTAAATACACAAGAAGAATCCTTAAATAGTGAGAGACAAATACATGATGAATATTAAATATTTAATATGTATAGAAAGGCATTAATGGAGTAACAATTTCCTCAAAACAGTGATAGAGGGGAAAATCCTCAATAAAAGAATGAGGGGAAGACCAAGAATGAACTTCATCAAACAACTCTGTGAAGATTCAGGAACAAGAAGATATGGAGAAATAAAGAGAATTGCCAAAGAGAGGAACAAATGGCAGGAAGAATGGTGTGCTACAGCCAGCTAGTCCATGGACTGAAGGACCACATGATGACTAGAAAGGCATAGATGTTGTTGATGATTCATAATAATGTTTTACATTATAAACGACACAAAAAGAGGAAAAAACATATTTATTAAACTCATTAATATTTCACTTGTTTTCTAACCAGCATCATTAGAGCAATTAGAACTGTGATAAGCACACACTACTAAACTACATAATTGAGGAAAACAGATTAAATTGTAACTGACAACAGAATTAATGTACTTACATGGTGCCCTCAATGGATTGGATAACCACAAAGTTAATTTAGAGAAGACAGGCTATCAGGTCTTAAAATGATTATCTCCCAGATCTTTGGTAAATTAATTCACCCATACTTGTTGAGGTTAGGGGGGTGCTTTGTTGCTGAAGCCAGTTCTAAAAAATAGTCTCTCAGACCTATAGTGACTTTTATGCAATAAAGATTTTTCCCTCCATCTGATCCTATGTGATGAAGTATCCAGAGCATGTTCTGCCAATCCTAACTAATATAATTGATTGCAGATGTAATTTTTGTGTTCTTCAAGGCTGATGTTAACTGATCTACCAGACTGTCCAAAGTAGGTCAAACCGCAGACATGAGGAACTTTATATACTCTAGTTGTTCAAGAGGATGCAGATCTTTATGAGAACATATGAAGATAGCCAGCTGAATGAAAGGTTTGGAAGTGGAACCTTCACCACCTTTGCAATATGTTCCCTGAATTTCAGTTTTCTATTAATCACCATAATTAATAGAAAAGTATTAATCATGATGATGATTAATAGAGTTTTGTATTAATCATCACTCCCCAGATCTCTTATCTCCCTTACTTCTGAAAGTACAGCCCCTCCAGTCGAGTATGCCGCCTCCCATCGATGTATCCCAAACTTCAACTCTTTACATTTTGCTGCATTAAACCGATACTCCATTCATTCACTCATCTGTCTAGTTTATTCAAATTCTCTTGCAGGGCTGCCACATCTGCACTATTACTAATAACCCTTCCCAACTTCACATCATCTGCAAACAACTGAATATTTAAGTGAACTAATTTAGTAGTCACAGTTTTATAGGTTTTAGCTAGATAAAAAATGGGCAACATTAATGTGAGAAATATTACATTAGCACACATATTTAGTCTGAGACTGGAAACTTGTGCACAAAATGTTTTTTATGCACACATGAGGCAACAAAAATTAGAGAGAATATTTCTGACAGCCTCCAATTGGCCTGAATCCAGCTTGTTTCTTTTCAAGTTTCCCTTCTATAATTTTCTTTAGTCTCCTTTCAAGTATGCTTATGTAAATCTTATCTGAAATATATAGTAAAGAAATTCCACTGTAATTCTTCCATTCAGTTTTATTTCTCTTTTTTTTATAGTAGATTAATACTCCAATCATTCAGAATTCGACCTTATGACTTTTGGATTATTAGTGTAGCAACTATGAAACCTTTATACCTCCATATTTGAGCATTGCTGATTGAATATCATTTACTCCAGCTGCCTTTTCACATCTCAGGCTTTGAAAAGGTTTTATCTATCTCAAATATTGATATGTGCCCCTGTTTACATTCCTCTTAAATATTTTGTACTACTGTTCTGTCACTGCTTGTTTCATTTAACAGCCTTTCAAAGAAATTACTCCAGATATCCAGAATATTTTTAGTTTCAGTTTTTATGTTACCATTATCAAGATACAGTATAAGGAATCATCCCTGATTCCTTGTACTGTATCTCTTCATTCCTAGGTTTTTATTTCCTATTTTTGGTAAGTCAATATTCATACCAAAGTCTTCCAGTGACTTTTGTTTAGCTGCTTTTAACCTAGCTCTCTTATATTTTTCTCTATATTCTCTTAGAGAATTTACCAACTTACTTTCTAGGACCTTTCAGTATGGTTTCTTCTTTTCCTGGACTGCTTCTTTAACCTCTTTAATAAAATAATAAAATATTTCTTTAAATGCTTCTTTAATAAAATAAGAACCATTGAGTTCTTATTTTATTATCATCATACAGCTTTACCACATATCTCCCTAACTGAATCAGTCAATGTTTTGTTCAGTTTGCCACTGAGACTCCAAGGTTAGGTTAGGTTCTTCTTTTCACTCTTTCATTTTTCCTTCAATATTGTTTATACAGTTGCTGCTACCATCCCCTTGTAAAAGCTTTAACATGAAGTTGGTATATTTAAAAATGTTTAACTATTTTAAGGAGTGTTCTTCAAAAATGTAGTATGCATATCATGAACATGAAGCCGTTTTCATAATAAGATAGTATTAAATTGTATAAAGGGAGTCAAAATATATGTAGTGTGTGTGTGTATATATATATATATACATTTTTTTTTTTTTGAGTGAAAATATATGTAGTGTGTGATGGCATGTGTTTGCAAATCTCATCCATGAAAGGTTGAAAAGTTTTATTTTCTTAACTTTGTACTGGAAAAAAAGAGCTGTGCTACATACTATAGTCTTATAAATGAGACCATACTATGGTCTCACTTGTAACACCTGAAGAGGCCTAATCCCCCAACAATATCTTGTGAATCCAACTCTAGACCAGGTGATTCAAGAAGTCATTCTCTGGTAAGTCCTCCATGCTTCCATTGTGCCTTAGAAGATATACAGAGAGAGAATATCTTGAAATCAGCCAGAGAGTGCAAAGCTTACTAAGTCTGTATAACTTTGCTGACAGTATACACCTTTAAAGGGTACAGTTGCAGAGGTAAATTTTGGAATCATGTAGTGTTCATCTTGAGTAGGTGCACAAAGTCTTTTTCAGCATGGTATAGACAGCTTTCTCGTGATCATGGATAATGAGTGGTCTCCCAGCTCTCACAGCTTATATGTCAATAATGACTAACTCATCTCCTCTCTTTACTACAAGATCAGACTTCTTCAATCCAATATTAGTCCTAGAATAGGGTTCTGCTGCTGTTATTCAACCTTCATTCTTCAACTTATTTTCTGTAACTCTTATTATTGCATTATGTTTTCTGACATGTACAGAAAACATAATGCAATATGTCAGGTGCGATAACAACATTGAGCAACATGAGCTAAAGTTCCTGTTCTCTGCCAGCCTGCTCTACAGTCCTTCTGATTACTTCTTCCCCAATTTGTACAAGTTCAGGTCATCTGAGCATTGACCTAATTAAATCTATATATTCAAATTCAGGCAGTACATTATTATTAGCACTGTTTATAAACCAAGAGTAGATAATCCGGAAATCTCTCTCTCCAGAGACCAAACATGGAACTTTTCTAACTACTTCAACCCTCTAATAACTATGGTGGTGGTCCATAAAATCAATCTACTAAGTAAAGGCATTTACAAAACATCCATAATAACCAATGTTTTGCAGAGAAGGAAAGCGCAAGGATCAGAATTTGTTGTAGTTGTGGGTACAAATGACTTAGTAGTAGGTAAATGATAATAGTGTTGTTGGAAAAGTCATTAGCATTTTGCCAAGATATGACAATAGTGAGTTGAGGAGAGCAGAGATAATGAACAGCAAGATGGCTGAGTTGCACGAGGCAGGGGGTTCAGTTTGTAAATCTGTGGAGTGATGTTGAAAGTTTATTTTTCACTTGGTTAGAATATAATAAATTTAGTTTAATCCTTTATCCAAGTGTGAGAAAACAAAATTTGCTCCTGAAAGTATCTTCAGGACTGGGGTAAGGCGGTACAACACCAGGGCGACTCCTTGCAAAGGTGGAGAAAGCTACCAACACTCCTATCTCAGGATCTCCTATAATGCAAAACACATCTCCTTGCAGATATGTCTAATGTTATGCATTAAGGGAAGGGCCACTACCTATCTGTGCAGTGAATTTGAAGGAAAGTTGGAATGGTTTAAAGTTGATGGATTACATTTCATTAGGTTTGGTGTTGGGCATTTATAAAGGCTATTGTTTGCTGAGAAGGCACAGAATCAAGAAGTTAATGTAGCTAGTGATCATAATGTACTTGTGAAGCAGGATAGCACAGCTAAACAGATTGTATGACAGGACAAAGATAGATACAAAGTTGAAGATTTGGTTCTGGCAGAGCAAAGGTTATGAAATGCATACAGGTGAGGATGAGACAGGTATGAATGGCAATCAGAGTCAGGATCAAGGAAGTGGGGGGGGTCAGACTGAAAGAGGGGGTGTGGTATAGCAGCTTGAGTAGAGAATGTTGGCACTAGTAGAATGGTCTCAGAGATGCAGGGGATTTTATGTTTGTTATACAAATGTAAGGAGTATTTGAAATAAGAGTTTGTTGCATTGATTAAGTCAATATATCCAAAGATAAAATGAAACTTGGTTGTCTGAGGATGATGTGATTTCAAGAATAGACATGGAAGTATATGCAGTTTTTCTGAAAGGATAAGAAGGTGAAAACAGTAGGAGAGGGGGAGCACTGTGAATGATTGCAGAGGAACTGTGTCCTCAAAGTATGGAAGTTGATAGTACAAGTACAGATTTTAAATCTGTGGTGTGAAGGTGAAGTTAACAGGCTAGTATATCTGTTAGGATGTTGCTATCGGCCAGGAAATGTAGAGAATACTGATTGTGAAATGCTTATACAAATTTTTTGGGCATGTAAAAAGAAGGTGATCCTGATGGGAGACTTTAATTACAAGAATATAGAATGGAAGGAGAGGAGAGTGTACAGGAACAAGGAGAGTGAGTTTGTGGAATTTCTGAGGGATAAAATGTCTTAAGAAGCATGTGACTGAAGCAATTAGAGTCTTTAGTGTTTTGGATTTGGTGCTAACTTTACAAGATGTAGTTCTTAACGAGGTATTAACATTGCTGCCAGTTGGTGAGATTGATCATGAGGTACTTATTTGGAAAGTGGTGAAACAAGAAAAGGCTACTTCTAATAAAAAAGGATATATGTGGAATTATAAGGTGCGTGATTATGGAAACTCTGCAGTCTCTATCATCGATACATTGGATAGATGAGCTGTGCAGAAAAGATTTTTATTTTTCATGGGAATTCATAAAGCAGTATCTGACAGACGCAATGAATAACTACGTACCAAGGGTTAAGCGAGTAAATGGAGTAGGAGTAAAATGGATGAACAGTGAAATTAAACAAGCAGTGTTGGGGGAAAAAATGTTATGGAGGAGGTTCAAGACAGGCGGTGGCAATCAAATCTATGAAGAATATAAAGTACAGCTAGGAAGGTGAAGTGCATGGTAAAGAAAAGAAAAAAAAAGCTACAGAATGAGAGCAGATTGGCCAGTTAGGCCAAGGTTAATTCAAAGGAATTCTTCCACTATATGACAGGCAAGAGGAAAAATAATTATTATTCCTATATTTTGCTGAAGTTAAATCAACATCTTCAGAGATTAATACACTGGTATTGAACATGTGCATGCAGACACACTTCAGTAACAAAGATGCAATAGGAGAGATACAGGAAGACCTAAAGTCCTATAATTATGCCACCTGTTGGGTTTGGTGGGGCATTCTTCACTGTTGGGCTGACTGTCTGCCGATGAGGGTTTCCCACATGAGAGGCAGTTTGATACAACTATCTTTGTTTAGGTTGGAATAATTGGTAAGAGCTGCAGCAGATTCGAGAAAAAGCCTCTCGAATTTAAATTTGCTTCAGTGGAGTAAGGTTGCTTTTTTCCAGCGAATTGTGTTGAGTATCCAGGACATGGTCTGCTAATCCTGAGTGGTCGTAGTGGGGGAAATGGATGCAATCCTGATGCTTTATTTATTTTATTTATTTGTATGGAGATTCCTCCCTTTTCTCCCCCATCCCTATTGGGGTGAGTTGAGAAACCGTTCATTGAGAAAAGTTCGATTCTCTTCATGGACGAGAATCGAACCCAGGTTTTTCTGACCAAAGGGCTTCGTCTATACCAGTGTTTCTTGACCAGGGGTGCAAGCTGGAAAATATTCCATCATATGTTGACTATTTAAATCACATTTACTTTCGAGAAGAAAAAAGTTATGCAAACTAAATTATATTTAAGATATATAATCTTTCAACCCATACAGAATTATTCTATTTCATCAAGAACCATTAAATATAAGTTATATTTTTTATTTGTTATATTTTAAGAAATTAAAACCACTATATTCAAAAAATATCCCGAATGTACTGCCTCTCATGCATGCACCCAAGCCTAACGCAAGGATACTTGCTGCATGTACACTCGCCATTGTCATGAGAAACGTCATTTTGTTGTGTACAAACGTCGACAAAGTTGATCAAGTGACAAACGAATGCTATTTTTTTTGGTTTAACTAGCAGTAATCAGTAAGTAAAGAATAATTGATTAAATTTTTTCTCTCAAATTTTGAAAAGTTTAGTAAGAACTAAAATTTATTTTTGTTTACACATTATTTTATAATTTTCTTAAGGAACCATGGCCAAATGCTTAGTTAAATAATATGTAAATATTAATTTATTATTTGTAATAATCCCTGCCATGTCAAAAAGGCGATTATGTTGCTGACGGATTTACTTGTGCAACAGAGAAAGACAGTACTCAAAGACCACAATGCATTTTATGTTGCAAAATATTTTCAAACTCCAATCTTAAACAGTCAAAGTTGTTAGAACATTTCAACAATAAGCATGGTAGTAAAGCTGCAGGGCATACACTTAACATCTTGAAGTCTAAGAAGGCATGATTCGTTAGCAGCGATACGATTACAAAATTTGAATCTGCGGTAGTTCAAAAGGTTTTGTTAGAAACTTCTTATCAGGTGGCATATCTGTGCATAAAGAAAAAAAAAAGCCTCATACAATAGCTGAAGAATTGGTGAAACCATGTGCATTGAAAATTGCGAAAATTGTATTAGGTTCTGAAGCACGTAAGAAAATTCAGCAGATTCCATTATCAAACGATGTGATTCGATCACGCATTCAAGACAGTTAGGATATTTTACTGCAAGTAGTACAAGATATTAAAAACAGTCCTCTGAAAGTGTGTATTCAATTGCACGAGTCACATGATGTTGATAATTGCAGTGATTTATTAGTATTTGTGCGATACATAAAGAAAAACGAAATTTTGGAAGAATTTTTATTTTGTGATCAACTGGAACTGACAGCAAAAGGAACTGATGCTTTTAATCACATTAAAAACTTTTTTTCTTTAAACATCAAATACTAATGGATGTGATTAGTTCAATATGTACTGATGGTGCACCTATTATGTTAGACAATAATTCTGTTTTTTTTTTGCCTATATCAAAAAAGAAGTACCGCAAGTTACAATAACACATTGCACGTTGCACCGCCATGCACTTGAATCAAAAACTTTGCCAGAGAACTTTAAAAAAAATTTAGCTGTAGAGGTAACCATAGTAAATTATATTCGAGGACGGGCGCTTAATCATCGTATCTCTCATGCTTTTTGCGAAGAAATCAGTGCTAACCACAGTGTGATTCTTTCCAAGGGACGTATGCTTAGCACGGTTTGAAATGCACGAGGAGATTATTCAGTTTCTTACTAACCAGAAGTGTAATTTAGTTCGAGTCTTTGAAAGAAGAGATGAAGTAATCGATTCTTAGCAGATATTTTCACTCACCCAAATGAATTAAATATATCGATGCAAAGGTGGTAAGAACATAATAACATCTGGTGAAAAATTATTTGCTTTTATTGAAAAACTAAAAGTTTGGATACGTTGAGTTGAAATGATAATTTTGCAAACTTTCCCTTGCTTGATGAAATTGTTCTGTTAAAACGAAAAAAACCACAATTTTACCTGAAATTGTAATACATTTGCAACAAGCGAGTGATTCTTTTCATGGATATTTTTCCACGGGAGATATTGGCAAAGAGCAGAGGTGGATACTGGATCCATTTCTTTTTTATCTTAATTCTATAAACGATGGTAATTTAATAAAAGATGATCTTATTGAAATGCGAGCCAGTGCACGTATTCAAATGGAATTCGAAAATTGGATTTAGAACAATTCTGGTGTACTCAGTTAGAACCATTTCCACAACTGGCGAAGGCAGCATTGCAGATGCTTCTACCATTTGCTACCACCTGTCTTTGCGAAATGGGATTTCATCACTTTTGCACATAAAAACCAAAACCTGAAATCGCTTAAATGCAAGTGATGATATGCGTGTAGCCCTTTCAAAAAAGGAACATCGCTTTCAAAATATTATTATGAAAAAGCAACAAATTAGTCACTAAAAATTGATATGTTATTTTGGTTTTATGTTGATACATATATGTATATGTATTTTTCAATAAATTGTTTTGCAATAAATTTTATTTTCTAACAAATAAAAAACAAATTTTTTCAAGGGGGAGGGGGTGAGAATATAAATTGAAGTTCACTGGGGTGCAGACCAGTAAAAAGGTTAAGAACCACTGGTCTATACTGACTGAGCTACAGAGGCTTGGCAATCCTGGTGCTGTGATATATATATATATATATATATATATATATACACACGGATGTTGGCTGTCCTACCTGTTTGTCTATAGCATGAACAGTTTCAGCTGCAAGGTATCTGGTACACTCGGGCTAAATCCAGAGGTTGTAGCTTGTTTTTGGGAGAGCGGATAAGGGTTGCTAACTTTTTTTGTGGTTTATAAGTGGTCACAAGATTGTACTTTTTTAAGATCTTGGCCACCTTTACTAAGAGGCCATGAATATAGGCGCTGGTGATGGATTTGCTATAATCTATGTTTAGAAGAAGGGGTGGGGAGAGTGTTGGTACATGGCATTAAAATTCTTTTTATTTGGTGGGAGGTGTTGCCATTGGCCAAAAAGTTGTTTTTTATCTGGGCGAGTCCTGTGTTGAGTGCAGTGTTATCTGGGCAAATTAATTTTATCTGGGGGGACTAGGGTTTTTATAGTTCCAAATTGTTGGGAGTTGGGAGGGGAAAGGTTATGTGACTGTTGATGGATGTATTTACCTGTGTGTGTGTTGGGGGGGGGGGATATGTAGACTATGAAGGTCAGAGATCCATTTGGTTATCTTGTAACTGGGGTGTCTGAGAAGGGCAGATTGTTGTTACTTTCTATTTCTGTTGTGAACTGGCTCCTTGGATGTTTGCTGTTCAAATGGGATAGAACAGTGCATAAGGTGTCCCAGTCATGCAGCTGGATTGCAAACTCATCATCCACGCAGTGTGGCCAGATAGTGGGTTTGGGGAGAGGGAAAAATTTAGGGCATTCTTCTTTTCAAATGTCTCCATGAAAAAGTTAGCCAAAGAGGGGGAACCATGATTGTACCTCTGTTCGTTTGTAGAATTTTCCTTGCCAAACAAAATAGCTCAAGTTCATAGTGAACTGAAACCAGGTTGAGATATCAGGAAGAAATTCTGCTTCGATAAGAGCCAAGGTTTCCTTAAGTGGGACATTTGTAAATAAGGAGGAGACATCAAAACTGACATTAAGTCAATGTTATGGAGAATGATGTCTTGTATACTGGATTTAAAATGGGCTGAGTTTTTGATATGTGATGAGGTATTGCCAGTGGTAC
Source organism: Typopeltis vanoorti (assembly GCF_054136105.1). Lineage (NCBI taxonomy): Eukaryota > Metazoa > Arthropoda > Arachnida > Uropygi > Thelyphonidae > Typopeltis > Typopeltis vanoorti. The sequence goes on along the minus strand of NC_143559.1, from coordinate 29,225,073 downwards.
AAGAAAGCACTTTGGCTAAATGTGTAGCTACTTTTTAAGTGAGTGAGTATGTACCATCAACAATTGAGCGTAGAGGTACATCTTCTTTATGGATTTTTGGAAGTCCATAAATACAAGGGGAGGGACTGGAATTTTAGGGTTTTTAGTTTTTTGGTCACAATCTGCTGGCCAGGAAGTGACATTTTTAGCAGTCTATGGATGATTGTGATCCGTGTGTGTGGGTGGAGATCATAATTTAGTTGGCACTAGGTGTATCTGTCTTTAAGATGGGTGGCCATTTGTTTTTTATTGTAATCTATATAGTTTAAAATGACAGTAGCATTGTCCTTGTCCCCTTTCAGGATTATTATTATTTTTTGTTATTTCTGAGATGTAGAAGGGTTTTATATTCTCTGTTGGGCAGGTTGCTTTCAGGCAGTTTCACCGTGATAGCCTGTTGGCTACATAAGGCCTAATATTGATGGCTTACTTAGTCCACCTGGCAAAATTAATTGGCTCAGATAACATTGCACTCAACACAGAACTCACCCACCTAAAAAACACCTTTTTGGCCAATGGATACACCTCCCATCAAATAAAATAATTTTAATACCACATACCGACTCCCCCTTCATTGCTGATGGATTTGCTGTAATCTGTTTGTGATGTCTCAGAAAAGTTAGCCAAGATATTAAAAAAGCACAATCTTGTGACCACTTATAAACTGCACAACAAGATAGCAACCTTTATCTTCTTCTTCTTCTTCTGCAGCTTCTCCCACTTAAGTGGGGTCACTGTTGATAATGAGTCTCCTCCACACCTTCCTGTCTTGGGGTGTCACCGCATCCAAGTTCTTCATCCTCAAGTCCTCTTCTACCAGCTCCCTCCATCTCTTCTTTCGCCGTCCACGCTTCCGCCTTCCTTGCACATCCATCTGCATGACCCGTCTTCCTACATATTCGTCCTCCCTCCTCATCACATGACCAAATCATCTCCTGTATTTTTGCTCCTAAGTTCATAACTTTCACTGTTCCTCTGACATAGTCATTTCTCATACGATCATTTCTGGTTACACCGCACATCCACCTAAGCATTCTTATCTCTGCAACTTCCATCCTGCTGATGTTATTTTTCCTCAGGGCCACAGTTTCCATAGCATATGTCATAGCTGGCCTCACTACTGTCCTATAGATTTTGCCTTTCAGATTGATCGGCACCCTCTTATCGCATAACACTCCAGCCATCTCCCTCCAGTTCCTCCAGTCCACTTGTATCCTGCATCCCACTTCCTTCTGAGCTCCTCTATCTTCTTCCACTGTTGAACCTAAGTATCTAAAGTCTCTCACCTTCCTGATGACATTTCCTTCCAGCTCCAGATCTGTCTCCTGTCCGCCGCCCGCTGTGCAACACATATACTCTGTCTTACTTCTGCTCAGTCTCATACGTCTCTCTTCCAGTACTTTTCTCCACCTTTCCAGTTTAGTTCCCGCTTCTTCTCTTGAATCTGCACACAGCAAGATGTCATCTGCATACAACATTGTCCAAGGTGCATCTTCTCTCACCTCTTCTATTACCACCTCCATCACAATATTAAACAGAAACGGACTTAATGCTGACCTTTGATGCAAGCCAACTGTTACTTGAAAACTTTCTCCAGACAGATCCGAACACTTGTCTTCACATTTCCCACAACAACCTGACATATTTCTCTGGCATCTTCTTCTCCCTCAGACACCTCCAGACTTCTTGCCTTGGCACTCTATCGTATGCTTTCTCCAGATCAATAAATGCCAGATTTGCTCCCTTTGTTTCTCTCGATACTTTTCCATCATCTGCCATAACCCAAAGATAGCATCTGTTGTTGATCTACCAGGCATGAAGCCAAATTGTTCCTTTGCAATCTCCAACTCCTTTCTCAATCTACTATCAAGAACCCTTTCTTGATGTCCCACACAATAAAAATCCTTTCTAGGATTTTCATTGTGTGGGACATCAGCTTTATTCCTCTGTAATTTTTACAGTCTTGTGCATCCCCTTTACCCTTGTAGATGGGGACAAGAGTACTCTCCCTCTGTTCCTCCATTCCTTGGGTATATTTTCCTGTTGGCAAACTTTCATGAACAGGTCCCACAGCAGGTCAATTCCCTCTTCCCCTAGTGCCTTCCATGCCTCCACTGGAATTTTGTCGGCGCCCACCGATTTTCCATTCCTCATCCTCTTCATGGCCTCCGTCACTTCCACTCTACTGATGTTCTGCACCATCTCCTCTGTGAGTCCTTGCATTTTTCTCATTCAAAAGTCTCTCAAAGTATATTTTCCATCTGTTTCTTATGTCCACATCCCTCCATAATACTCTTCCTTCCTTCAGATAGCAACCTTTATCTATTTCTCCCAAAGAGTAACTACAACTACTGGATTTACCTGGAGTGTGCCAGCTATCCTGCATATGCAATCATTCATAGATATGGAAAAACAGGCAGGACAGCCAATGTTCCTATATTGGAGCACCAGGATTACATCTGTTTCCACCACTATAGCTGCTCAGGATTAGCAGACCATGCCCTGGATAGCCAGCACGGGATCTGTTGGAAAAAAGCCACCTTACTCCACCAAAGAAAATTTAAATTCGAGAAGCTTTTCCTTGAATCTGCTGCAGCTCTTACCAACTATCCAACCCCCAGACATATATTGTTGTGTCAAAGTGCTTCTCATATGAGAAACTCTCAACAGCAGGCAGTCATTCCCCCCCACCAAGAACACCCAACCAAAGCCATTAGGCTTGCTCCATCTTTGTCACTGAAGTGTGCCGTATGCACATGTTTATTACCAGTTTATTAATCTGTGAAGATGTCGATTTAACTTCAGCAAAATATAAGAAGTAGTAATTAAATATTTTTAGTTATTATCTAGTCTACATTGTTAATTTCCTTAATAAGATGCTGAAGAATCAATGCATAAGCCTAAACACCAGCATTGCAATGGATTTGGTGGAATTATTGAATGAGCCCCTGATCAGTGTGTAAAAATAATCATAATTTATAATTATGAATCTTTTTACAATTATTTCTCTGTTAGTATATTATTAGTTTTGGTTTCATAACACATATATCGGCACTTGTGATGTGCCCGTTATTGATATTGTTATTGTCAAAATGGAATATAAACCATTTGAAACTGATACACTTACTAGTTTCTGATAATCTGTAATAATTCAAGTCTTTTTTTTTATTGTCATTTAAAGTTAAGTGCAGTGTTGAGATATTTGTTGTGTTTTGTAAATGAGCATAAATATGTAGCACTTCTCACTTGCTATTTACATGAAGTGCATATGCTCACAGAGGAGATTGATGTGTGATTGACAGCTGAACAGAGAGAGCATTCGGTATCAGGGTAATGAGAAAAATAAGAGAGGGCTAATGGAAATTTGAGAACGACAACCAGAGAATTTTCTTAGGAAGTTTTTAAGCATTACTTGACAGTCGAGAGAATATTAATAGAAGGTTCCGAAAAGGAAATATATAACTGCGAGTCTTTAAACTAGAGGAGTTGAGACTGTCAACAAGTATTTAATAAATAAAAGAAGATATTTCAGTCGACATTCTAATTGAATGTTTGAGGAAATGCTGAATGAAAAGTTTCATCTTCTGTCTTAAGGACATCAGATTACTATGGAAAAAGCACTTGGTAAAATCTGAAACTGTAAAGGGGCTTAACATGAAGAGTTCAACTTAGATATCTTGTTTATGAAGTAGTAGAAGAAAATTATTTCTCTGGTACAAAAATTGGTAAATTGTGCATCAAATAGAACTGCCAGAGGTGAGAAATATGTATACTTCAGTAAGATAAGAGGAATAATATTGTATGCTGCATAAGGGAGATCCATTTTTATCTTCCTTTTGAAAAGAAGAAAAACATTTTATATTTTCAGAAAGGGTCTAACAAAGAAACTGACTGATGAATATTTTGTTATTGTGAAAACAAGGCATTTAGTCTTATAAGTATATATTAAACATACGTGGGCTGTTCAATAAGTAATAAGACTAATTTTATTGTGGCGAAACCACTCATTACAATATTAATTTCTGTGGAATAAAGAAATGTTGCTGTATGTATTAACAAAAGAGGTTCATAGATGGCGTATACGGGCTGATGTGCCAGAGTGTCACGTGACTAAGCGCAAGTGCTCATCGGCATGCCTATGAGGTGCAACCAGTCTTCGAAATGGAAGCCTCCTTGGAACAGCGTTATGCGATTAAATTTTGTGTGCATTTGCAAAAATCGGCATCGGACACTTTTAACATGATACGCGAAGCTTTCCACGATGAAGCAATATCGAGGGCAAGTGTTTTTCGCTGGCATAAAACTATCAAGGAAGGAAGGCAAAATGTGGAAGATCTTGAACGTGAGGGAAGACCTTCAATGTCCATCACAAAGACAATGATCAACACAGCAGCGATTATCATCAAGCACGTCAAAAGGAAGCATCCATTGCTGAAGAATGGCTTCTTATTGCACCACGATAATGCAAAGCCACATATTGCTGGTTGTGTAGTGGACGTTTTGCAGAAGAACAACACAGATATCCTACCACACCCTCCATACAGTCCTGATCTCGCACCGTGCGATTTCTGGCTGTTTCCTCAGCTCAAGAAACCACTAAGAGGCTGCCATTTCGAAAGCAACAAAGCATGTGTAAAAGCTGCGGAGGCAGTTTTGAAAGAACTCTCAAAAAACGGACTCTCACATGTGTTTAAGAAGTGGACGCACCGTTGGGACAAATGCATTGCGTCTCATAGTAATTACTTCGAAAAAGACCATGTAAATGATGACGATTAAAGGTAATCTGTTTTCTGTATAAATATAGTCTTATTACTTATTGAACAGCCTACGTATATTAAACAATCCAGTAATAGAATGAGTCGGAGAATGAATGATTTTAATATTTTTGGATAAGAAAATCTCTAAAGGTAGATTTATTTTAGAAGGCCTTGGATCCAGTTAATTTAAATGTATGTAATGTTTTAGTTTCATTAAATGTGTATTTTTTTGTATTTGGTCTTGAGGCAGTGATTTTCCAGATTCTAAAAGAAACAATAAAAAGCCATTGCACCAATTGGAATTGAACCCTTGTGTAAATACTAAACACTCAAAGTATAAAAATCTCTTTATAGAGATGAAATAAAATAAACAGTCTCTAGACAAGTGTATATCATACTGGTGTAAATGATGATGTAGAAGGAAGGAATGCAAGTATTAGGAGATTAGAAGTGAAAGAATCAGAGGTGTGCTAGTTGTTGATTGGGTTAGATGTTAATAAGGCTGTAGGAATGGATGTCATATCACCATGTATTTTTAAGGAATGCACGACAGTTTTTTTAAGGAATGCACAGCGGTTAGCTATGCCTTTGACCTGGTTATTTAATGAAAGTCATGCAGCAGGTAAGGTTCCTAAGAAATTGAAACAAGTCCAAAAAATGGTACCACTCTACATGCATCATTTTAGGACAGAAGTCCTAAAATGATATCTGTATAAGTGTAGTTGTAGTCAAGGTGTTGGAGAGATTCGTTAGGAATAGAATACAGGATTGGGTTGGTGGACATAGTATTCTGTATGATGGTCATCCTGGATTTGTAAAGGGTAGATCTTGTTTTAGCAATTGACTTACATTTTATTAGATAATGAGCGTGTTAGATAAGGGAGAATCATATACAGTGATATTCTTGGACTTTGCAAAAGTGTCTTAATAGATCACCACATAATAAGTTCATGTACAAGCTGCAGAGGATGGGAATAGTAGCATATTGGTTAGATGGATGGCTCTCTGAATGATATCAGCAAGTTACGTATGATGGGGTAGCATTTCAAATAAAGGAGGATTACCAGTGGTGTGCTCAGGATTCTATTCTTGAACACCTTTAACTTGTTTGTAAACGATATATCATGTTGTAAGGTATTTTACTTATCATTATTTGTTATATATATTGTTCTCTACCTCTCTATCTTATATCTTAATATTTTGGCTACCATATATAACCTGGGTTGACTCCTAGGGATATTTCCTCTTCAGAAACTGACAAATTTATATTTTTACTGCGCCAGCCAACTTCCTATAACAAGAATATAATTCAGACTCAGGGAAATAATCCTAGGTTTTAGGCATATACATTAATCTAAATTCACATGTGAGTATATAGCTCTCAGTTCCTTGCAGTCGTGACCTAAGATCTAATCCCTATTATATAATTTTCTAAACTCTTTCCCGCTATTTGGTTCGAATTTTATAAGTGGTAGGTTGAAACCTTGAATTCAGGCAAGAGTCAGTTTCAAGTAATAAAACATGTTTATTAATGCTAAAAAAACAGGTACACAAAATCTTGTATTAAATTATCAAAACTTCTGCATTGCTAGCTAAAGTGAATGTCTCATGCTTATCTATACAAACTGTTCAATACTAATCTGACCTTCTCATATAAACTGACATGCAAAATCATGTAATACAAATGGATAATTTAAACAATGTTACATTCAAGTCAAGTTCCTTCATTCACATTTACTTTAAATAGATATTTCTCAAATCATTTCTCTCTTAGTTAAGTTTACTCAATTAACAAAGGGTTTTCACTCTTTCAATCATATACACGATAAAGATTTGTGATATACAATTCTTTGTCTAATAGAATTGGCTTTATTAATTACTCTATTCTATCAAAGTTCTCTAAAATGTCCTCAGTATTGCTTTATCAAGACACAAATTCTACCTTGAAACAATCTCAAAATATGAAACAAAAGAATCTTTACTTTACTTTACCAAGTCCCTCTGAAAGTCTATTAGCTGCCACGTGTTGTTCGGGTCATCCTTCGTCTTGTGGCTGAGTTGTTCCGTTCTCTGCTACTGGACACAAATCAAGAAATGGCTGTTGCTACGAGCTTTCTCCGCTCGCTCGGGTGGATTGTACAGCATTTGGCACCATTCTGCATGAGATGTTGATTCTTGTACGGATCTCCGCAGAATACCTCTCAGTGCAGGTCATGAATATGACCGGCTGTCGTCGACATAGCACCCTCGGCTTGTCCTATCTCCGATCACTCGTCGAGAGTCCTTGATCTCCAAAATTCCTGAAGAAAACAGGAAAAAAGTCTTGAGCTTGGCACGTATTGCTTTAAATACTTTTTCTCAGCACTCTCTTTTCTGTATTGTTTTTTGCACGATCTATAGCTTACATCGCCCTTAGGTTGATCCCCTTGCTTTCCCTCCTTGCTATTAAGTGTTGTTTTTGAGGAAAAGCACATACGTCAGCCTTCGGCATTACGACAGGTACATGCGGCTTAGACGTGACCGTTGATCCTATTAGTCATTTCTTACCTAGTGACTTACGATTTTATGATAGTTTAATAATACATAAATTAAGCCATTATTCCTTTACATGAAATGCTAATCTGACATTATTCTTGATTTTTAGCTTTCTGTTTTACAATAAATAAATTCCAATATATTACTCATACTGATACATACTTTCATATACAACAACTTAGGTGTTTCTCACCTTTCGCTGGTAACCGGTAATATGCAAATTTCTTTGTAATTTTGTAAAGCTTACATGTTAGATCTTGAATGAATAACTTGTCAATAAGTTCTCCATTCAATATCTAACAATGTGGACTTGGTGGGGATCTTTAGTTGTTTCCTGATGATGATGATGATGCAAAGTTGGAGAAAATTATAAGTAGCACTGCTGATGTTAATTCCCTTCAGGAAGATTTGAATAGACTTTCGACTTATACAAAGAAGTGGAGTTATTAATATTAATTAATAAGTGAAAGTTGTATTTTGGAGTGCAGATATAAGGCTATGTACTGTATTGAAGGTGCTATATTGTAGGAAGTGGATGAGATTCAAGATTTTGTAGTGATGATTGACAATAGACTGAAATTTAGAGGGCATGTTGCAAGTGTTGCAAAGACTGCACCTCATAGTGCCACTATGATAAGAAGTGCTCTAACATCTTAGGGTAAGGAAGTGGTTGTGCTGCTGTAAAAAACATTGATCAGACCACACTCAGATTATTGTGCTCAGATTTGGTCACCTCATTTTCACTGTGATGTGGAAACATTGCAGAGGGTCCAGAGGTGAGGGGCTAAGACAATATCAGGACTCTGGAATGCTGGCTATGGAGAGAGATTGAAGAAATGTGGATTGCAGAGTTTGGTGGATAGAAGGAAAAGATGTGATGTAATAGAGACGTTTAAGTTGGTAAGGGGATTTTATTGGATTAATCCAGAGGGGATTATAAAAAGAGTACAAGGCAAAAGGGAAGGACCAGAGATCATGGCTTTAAGTTATGTAATAGCGTGGTGATGTGTCCGGACAATTCATCATGGGAAAACTTCATCGCGTGAACTATTGATCGCTGAAAAAATTCACTGAAAATTTTATTCGCTAGAAAATTGAATGATATTGCATTGATACCGATATATGAAAAGTAAATGCAGTGAAAGATAAATTTCGCAAAATATAATTTTATTATGTATTAGTCTGCACGGTTAGCTGAGTGGCTGGTTGCTTTACAACCATATATCTGGGCAAGGAGTGTCC